>NW_027394278.1:3477354-3479854 GCF_049309525.1 Garra rufa | reverse complement strand
AAACAACACGATAAAACGAGGTAAACGCTGTTAAAAGAATACAGTTCATTTGTCCATACCCTAAAAACAGTCCAAAAATCCCAGTGTGTTGATAAGTCCAATGTGAGTGTCCACCGGTGTATATACAATCCACAGAAAGTGTAATCCAAAGTTTGCAGGTGGTGAATGGAAAGGTGAGCTCTAAAATTAGCAACTCCTCAATCCAACAGTTTGGTGACTGTCCTTTGTTTGTCATGCTGCTCTCTTATACAGTTGTACTTCCTGCTTCCTGTCATGTGTCTAGTCACATGGCAGGCCAACCATCCATTTTTTAAAGACACACACTCACTTAAAATGTTAAGAGTAATAAAATGGCCTAAAAAACATGTAAAACACTTAAAACTCTATAATACATTTAAATGATTGTAATAAATAGAGCGGTAAAACACGTCTTTCTAAAAGCCAGCATATTATATAAATAGTGAAGAAAAGGCAAAAGCTTACAGCACCTGGTATTCCCAGGCGGTCTCCCATCCAAGTACTAAGCAGGCCCGACGCTGCTTAGCTTCCGAGATCAGACGAGATCGGGCGCTCTCAGCGCGGTATGGCCGTAAGCGAGGGCTGCTCCAAAAAGTGGGCTATTTAAAGATCAGCCTCCGTAAAAGCCAGCATATTATATAAATAGTGAAGAAAAGGCAAAAGCTTACAGCACCTGGTATTCCCAGGCGGTCTCCCATCCAAGTACTAAGCAGGCCCGACGCTGCTTAGCTTCCGAGATCAGACGAGAACGGGCGCTCTCAGCGCGGTATGGCCGTAAGCGAGGGCTGCTCCAAAAAGTGGGCTATTTAAAGATCAGCCTCCGTAAAAGCCAGCATATTATATAAATAGTGAAGAAAAGGCAAAAGCTTACAGCACCTGGTATTGCCAGGCGGTCTCCCATCCAAGTGTAACAATCGGCCTTATCAGCCGAGTTACAAGACTAAAATGGGGTCAGATTTAACTGTGAGAGATGACTAGTGGTTAAAAGAATGAGACATAAAAGAAGATTGGTTTAAATAGATTTGGTTTATTTACAAGGTTCACATAAAAGACTTTAAAACAACACGATAAAACGAGGTAAACGCTGTTAAAAGAATACAGTTCATTTGTCCATACCCTAAAAACAGTCCAAAAATCCCAGTGTGTTGATAAGTCCAATGTGAGTGTCCACCGGTGTATATACAATCCACAGAAAGTGTAATCCAAAGTTTGCAGGTGGTGAATGGAAAGGTGAGCTCTAAAATTAGCAACTCCTCAATCCAACAGTTTGGTGACTGTCCTTTGTTTGTCATGCTGCTCTCTTATACAGTTGTACTTCCTGCTTCCTGTCATGTGTCTAGTCACATGGCAGGCCAACCATCCATTTTTTAAAGACACACACTCACTTAAAATGTTAAGAGTAATAAAATGGCCTAAAAAACATGTAAAACACTTAAAACTCTATAATACATTTAAATGATTGTAATAAATAGAGCGGTAAAACACGTCTTTCTAAAAGCCAGCATATTATATAAATAGTGAAGAAAAGGCAAAAGCTTACAGCACCTGGTATTCCCAGGCGGTCTCCCATCCAAGTACTAAGCAGGCCCGACGCTGCTTAGCTTCCGAGATCAGACGAGATCGGGCGCTCTCAGCGCGGTATGGCCGTAAGCGAGGGCTGCTCCAAAAAGTGGGCTATTTAAAGATCAGCCTCCGTAAAAGCCAGCATATTATATAAATAGTGAAGAAAAGGCAAAAGCTTACAGCACCTGGTATTCCCAGGCGGTCTCCCATCCAAGTACTAAGCAGGCCCGACGCTGCTTAGCTTCCGAGATCAGACGAGATCGGGCGCTCTCAGCGCGGTATGGCCGTAAGCGAGGGCTGCTCCAAAAAGTGGGCTATTTAAAGATCAGCCTCCGTAAAAGCCAGCATATTATATAAATAGTGAAGAAAAGGCAAAAGCTTACAGCACCTGGTATTCCCAGGCGGTCTCCCATCCAAGTACTAAGCAGGCCCGACGCTGCTTAGCTTCCGAGATCAGACGAGATCGGGCGCTCTCAGCGCGGTATGGCCGTAAGCGAGGGCTGCTCCAAAAAGTGGGCCATTTAAAGATCAGCCTCCGTAAAAGCCAGCATATTATATAAATAGTGAAGAAAAGGCAAAAGCTTACAGCACCTGGTATTCCCAGGCGGTCTCCCATCCAAGTGTAACAATCGGCCTTATCAGCCGAGTTACAAGACTAAAATGGGATCAGATTTAACTGTGAGAGATGACTAGTGGTTAAAAGAATGAGACATAAAAGAAGATTGGTTTAAATAGATTTGGTTTATTTACAAGGTTCACATAAAAGACTTTAAAACAACACGATAAAACGAGGTAAACGCTGTTAAAAGAATACAGTTCATTTGTCCATACCCTAAAAACAGTCCAAGAATCCCAGTGTGTTGATAAGTCCAATGTGAGTGTCCACCGGTGTATATACAATCCACAGAAAGTGTAATCC
>NW_027394278.1:3469854-3472354 GCF_049309525.1 Garra rufa | reverse complement strand
CTCTATAATACATTTAAATGATTGTAATAAATAGAGCGGTAAAACACGTCTTTCTAAAAGCCAGCATATTATATAAATAGTGAAGAAAAGGCAAAAGCTTACAGCACCTGGTATTCCCAGGCGGTCTCCCATCCAAGTACTAAGCAGGCCCGACGCTGCTTAGCTTCCGAGATCAGACGAGATCGGGCGCTCTCAGCGCGGTATGGCCGTAAGCGAGGGCTGCTCCAAAAAGTGGGCTATTTAAAGATCAGCCTCCGTAAAAGCCAGCATATTATATAAATAGTGAAGAAAAGGCAAAAGCTTACAGCACCTGGTATTCCCAGGCGGTCTCCCATCCAAGTACTAAGCAGGCCCGACGCTGCTTAGCTTCCGAGATCAGACGAGATCGGGCGCTCTCAGCGCGGTATGGCCGTAAGCGAGGGCTGCTCCAAAAAGTGGGCTATTTAAAGATCAGCCTCCGTAAAAGCCAGCATATTATATAAATAGTGAAGAAAAGGCAAAAGCTTACAGCACCTGGTATTCCCAGGCGGTCTCCCATCCAAGTACTAAGCAGGCCCGACGCTGCTTAGCTTCCGAGATCAGACGAGATCGGGCGCTCTCAGCGCGGTATGGCCGTAAGCGAGGGCTGCTCCAAAAAGTGGGCCATTTAAAGATCAGCCTCCGTAAAAGCCAGCATATTATATAAATAGTGAAGAAAAGGCAAAAGCTTACAGCACCTGGTATTCCCAGGCGGTCTCCCATCCAAGTGTAACAATCGGCCTTATCAGCCGAGTTACAAGACTAAAATGGGATCAGATTTAACTGTGAGAGATGACTAGTGGTTAAAAGAATGAGACATAAAAGAAGATTGGTTTAAATAGATTTGGTTTATTTACAAGGTTCACATAAAAGACTTTAAAACAACACGATAAAACGAGGTAAACGCTGTTAAAAGAATACAGTTCATCTGTCCATACCCTAAAAACAGTCCAAGAATCCCAGTGTGTTGATAAGTCCAATGTGAGTGTCCACCGGTGTATATACAATCCACAGAAAGTGTAATCCAAAGTTTGCAGGTGGTGAATGGAAAGGTGAGCTCTAAAATGAGCAACTCCTCAATCCAACAGTTTGGTGACTGTCCTTTGTTTGTCATGCTGCTCTCTTATACAGTTGTACTTCCTGCTTCCTGTCATGTGTCTAGTCACATGGCAGGCCAACCATCCATTTTTTAAAGACACACACTCACTTAAAATGTTAAGAGTAATAAAATGGCCTAAAAAACATGTAAAACACTTAAAACTCTATAATACATTTAAATGATTGTAATAAATAGAGCGGTAAAACACGTCTTTCTAAAAGCCAGCATATTATATAAATAGTGAAGAAAAGGCAAAAGCTTACAGCACCTGGTATTCCCAGGCGGTCTCCCATCCAAGTACTAAGCAGGCCCGACGCTGCTTAGCTTCCGAGATCAGACGAGATCGGGCGCTCTCAGCGCGGTATGGCCGTAAGCGAGGGCTGCTCCAAAAAGTGGGCCATTTAAAGATCAGCCTCCGTAAAAGCCAGCATATTATATAAATAGTGAAGAAAAGGCAAAAGCTTACAGCACCTGGTATTCCCAGGCGGTCTCCCATCCAAGTGTAACAATCGGCCTTATCAGCCGAGTTACAAGACTAAAATGGGATCAGATTTAACTGTGAGAGATGACTAGTGGTTAAAAGAATGAGACATAAAAGAAGATTGGTTTAAATAGATTTGGTTTATTTACAAGGTTCACATAAAAGACTTTAAAACAACACGATAAAACGAGGTAAACGCTGTTAAAAGAATACAGTTCATTTGTCCATACCCTAAAAACAGTCCAAGAATCCCAGTGTGTTGATAAGTCCAATGTGAGTGTCCACCGGTGTATATACAATCCACAGAAAGTGTAATCCAAAGTTTGCAGGTGGTGAATGGAAAGGTGAGCTCTAAAATTAGCAACTCCTCAATCCAACAGTTTGGTGACTGTCCTTTGTTTGTCATGCTGCTCTCTTATACAGTTGTACTTCCTGCTTCCTGTCATGTGTCTAGTCACATGGCAGGCCAACCATCCATTTTTTAAAGACACACACTCACTTAAAATGTTAAGAGTAATAAAATGGCCTAAAAAACATGTAAAACACTTAAAACTCTATAATACATTTAAATGATTGTAATAAATAGAGCGGTAAAACACGTCTTTCTAAAAGCCAGCATATTATATAAATAGTGAAGAAAAGGCAAAAGCTTACAGCACCTGGTATTCCCAGGCGGTCTCCCATCCAAGTACTAAGCAGGCCCGACGCTGCTTAGCTTCCGAGATCAGACGAGATCGGGCGCTCTCAGCGCGGTATGGCCGTAAGCGAGGGCTGCTCCAAAAAGTGGGCTATTTAAAGATCAGCCTCCGTAAAAGCCAGCATATTATATAAATAGTGAAGAAAAGGCAAAAGCTTACAGCACCTGGTATTCCCAGGCGGTCTCCCATCCAAGTACTAAGCAG
>NW_027394278.1:3462354-3464854 GCF_049309525.1 Garra rufa | reverse complement strand
TGCAGGTGGTGAATGGAAAGGTGAGCTCTAAAATTAGCAACTCCTCAATCCAACAGTTTGGTGACTGTCCTTTGTTTGTCATGCTGCTCTCTTATACAGTTGTACTTCCTGCTTCCTGTCATGTGTCTAGTCACATGGCAGGCCAACCATCCATTTTTTAAAGACACACACTCACTTAAAATGTTAAGAGTAATAAAATGGCCTAAAAAACATGTAAAACACTTAAAACTCTATAATACATTTAAATGATTGTAATAAATAGAGCGGTAAAACACGTCTTTCTAAAAGCCAGCATATTATATAAATAGTGAAGAAAAGGCAAAAGCTTACAGCACCTGGTATTCCCAGGCGGTCTCCCATCCAAGTACTAAGCAGGCCCGACGCTGCTTAGCTTCCGAGATCAGACGAGATCGGGCGCTCTCAGCGCGGTATGGACGTAAGCGAGGGCTGCTCCAAAAAGTGGGCTATTTAAAGATCAGCCTCCGTAAAAGCCAGCATATTATATAAATAGTGAAGAAAAGGCAAAAGCTTACAGCACCTGGTATTCCCAGGCGGTCTCCCATCCAAGTACTAAGCAGGCCCGACGCTGCTTAGCTTCCGAGATCAGACGAGATCGGGCGCTCTCAGCGCGATATGGCCGTAAGCGAGGGCTGCTCCAAAAAGTGGGCTATTTAAAGATCAGCCTCCGTAAAAGCCAGCATATTATATAAATAGTGAAGAAAAGGCAAAAGCTTACAGCACCTGGTATTCCCAGGCGGTCTCCCATCCAAGTACTAAGCAGGCCCGACGCTGCTTAGCTTCCGAGATCAGACGAGATCGGGCGCTCTCAGCGCGGTATGGCCGTAAGCGAGGGCTGCTCCAAAAAGTGGGCTATTTAAAGATCAGCCTCCGTAAAAGCCAGCATATTATATAAATAGTGAAGAAAAGGCAAAAGCTTACAGCACCTGGTATTCCCAGGCGGTCTCCCATCCAAGTGTAACAATCGGCCTTATCAGCCGAGTTACAAGACTAAAATGGGATCAGATTTAACTGTGAGAGATGACTAGTGGTTAAAAGAATGAGACATAAAAGAAGATTGGTTTAAATAGATTTGGTTTATTTACAAGGTTCACATAAAAGACTTTAAAACAACACGATAAAACGAGGTAAACGCTGTTAAAAGAATACAGTTCATTTGTCCATACCCTAAAAACAGTCCAAGAATCCCAGTGTGTTGATAAGTCCAATGTGAGTGTCCACCGGTGTATATACAATCCACAGAAAGTGTAATCCAAAGTTTGCAGGTGGTGAATGGAAAGGTGAGCTCTAAAATTAGCAACTCCTCAATCCAACAGTTTGGTGACTGTCCTTTGTTTGTCATGCTGCTCTCTTATACAGTTGTACTTCCTGCTTCCTGTCATGTGTCTAGTCACATGGCAGGCCAACCATCCATTTTTTAAAGACACACACTCACTTAAAATGTTAAGAGTAATAAAATGGCCTAAAAAACATGTAAAACACTTAAAACTCTATAATACATTTAAATGATTGTAATAAATAGAGCGGTAAAACACGTCTTTCTAAAAGCCAGCATATTATATAAATAGTGAAGAAAAGGCAAAAGCTTACAGCACCTGGTATTCCCAGGCGGTCTCCCATCCAAGTACTAAGCAGGCCCGACGCTGCTTAGCTTCCGAGATCAGACGAGATCGGGCGCTCTCAGCGCGGTATGGCCGTAAGCGAGGGCTGCTCCAAAAAGTGGGCCATTTAAAGATCAGCCTCCGTAAAAGCCAGCATATTATATAAATAGTGAAGAAAAGGCTAAAGCTTACAGCACCTGGTATTGCCAGGCGGTCTCCCATCCAAGTGTAACAATCGGCCTTATCAGCCGAGTTACAAGACTAAAATGGGGTCAGATTTAACTGTGAGAGATGACTAGTGGTTAAAAGAATGAGACATAAAAGAAGATTGGTTTAAATAGATTTGGTTTATTTACAAGGTTCACATAAAAGACTTTAAAACAACACGATAAAACGAGGTAAACGCTGTTAAAAGAATACAGTTCATTTGTCCATACCCTAAAAACAGTCCAAGAATCCCAGTGTGTTGATAAGTCCAATGTGAGTGTCCACCGGTGTATATACAATCCACAGAAAGTGTAATCCAAAGTTTGCAGGTGGTGAATGGAAAGGTGAGCTCTAAAATTAGCAACTCCTCAATCCAACAGTTTGGTGACTGTCCTTTGTTTGTCATGCTGCTCTCTTATACAGTTGTACTTCCTGCTTCCTGTCATGTGTCTAGTCACATGGCAGGCCAACCATCCATTTTTTAAAGACACACACTCACTTAAAATGTTAAGAGTAATAAAATGGCCTAAAAAACATGTAAAACACTTAAAACTCTATAATACATTTAAATGATTGTAATAAATAGAGCGGTAAAACACGTCTTTCTAAAAGCCAGCATATTATATAAATAGTGAAGAAAAGGCAAAAGCTTACAGCACCTGGTATTCCCAGGC
>NW_027394278.1:3384854-3457354 GCF_049309525.1 Garra rufa | reverse complement strand
CGCTGCTTAGCTTCCGAGATCAGACGAGATCGGGCGCTCTCAGCGCGGTATGGCCGTAAGCGAGGGCTGCTCCAAAAAGTGGGCTATTTAAAGATCAGCCTCCGTAAAAGCCAGCATATTATATAAATAGTGAAGAAAAGGCAAAAGCTTACAGCACCTGGTATTGCCAGGCGGTCTCCCATCCAAGTGTAACAATCGGCCTTATCAGCCGAGTTACAAGACTAAAATGGGGTCAGATTTAACTGTGAGAGATGACTAGTGGTTAAAAGAATGAGACATAAAAGAAGATTGGTTTAAATAGATTTGGTTTATTTACAAGGTTCACATAAAAGACTTTAAAACAACACGATAAAACGAGGTAAACGCTGTTAAAAGAATACAGTTCATTTGTCCATACCCTAAAAACAGTCCAAAAATCCCAGTGTGTTGATAAGTCCAATGTGAGTGTCCACCGGTGTATATACAATCCACAGAAAGTGTAATCCAAAGTTTGCAGGTGGTGAATGGAAAGGTGAGCTCTAAAATTAGCAACTCCTCAATCCAACAGTTTGGTGACTGTCCTTTGTTTGTCATGCTGCTCTCTTATACAGTTGTACTTCCTGCTTCCTGTCATGTGTCTAGTCACATGGCAGGCCAACCATCCATTTTTTAAAGACACACACTCACTTAAAATGTTAAGAGTAATAAAATGGCCTAAAAAACATGTAAAACACTTAAAACTCTATAATACATTTAAATGATTGTAATAAATAGAGCGGTAAAACACGTCTTTCTAAAAGCCAGCATATTATATAAATAGTGAAGAAAAGGCAAAAGCTTACAGCACCTGGTATTCCCAGGCGGTCTCCCATCCAAGTACTAAGCAGGCCCGACGCTGCTTAGCTTCCGAGATCAGACGAGATCGGGCGCTCTCAGCGCGGTATGGCCGTAAGCGAGGGCTGCTCCAAAAAGTGGGCTATTTAAAGATCAGCCTCCGTAAAAGCCAGCATATTATATAAATAGTGAAGAAAAGGCAAAAGCTTACAGCACCTGGTATTCCCAGGCGGTCTCCCATCCAAGTACTAAGCAGGCCCGACGCTGCTTAGCTTCCGAGATCAGACGAGATCGGGCGCTCTCAGCGCGGTATGGCCGTAAGCGAGGGCTGCTCCAAAAAGTGGGCTATTTAAAGATCAGCCTCCGTAAAAGCCAGCATATTATATAAATAGTGAAGAAAAGGCAAAAGCTTACAGCACCTGGTATTCCCAGGCGGTCTCCCATCCAAGTACTAAGCAGGCCCGACGCTGCTTAGCTTCCGAGATCAGACGAGATCGGGCGCTCTCAGCGCGGTATGGCCGTAAGCGAGGGCTGCTCCAAAAAGTGGGCTATTTAAAGATCAGCCTCCGTAAAAGCCAGCATATTATATAAATAGTGAAGAAAAGGCAAAAGCTTACAGCACCTGGTATTCCCAGGCGGTCTCCCATCCAAGTGTAACAATCGGCCTTATCAGCCGAGTTACAAGACTAAAATGGGATCAGATTTAACTGTGAGAGATGACTAGTGGTTAAAAGAATGAGACATAAAAGAAGATTGGTTTAAATAGATTTGGTTTATTTACAAGGTTCACATAAAAGACTTTAAAACAACACGATAAAACGAGGTAAACGCTGTTAAAAGAATACAGTTCATTTGTCCATACCCTAAAAACAGTCCAAGAATCCCAGTGTGTTGATAAGTCCAATGTGAGTGTCCACCGGTGTATATACAATCCACAGAAAGTGTAATCCAAAGTTTGCAGGTGGTGAATGGAAAGGTGAGCTCTAAAATTAGCAACTCCTCAATCCAACAGTTTGGTGACTGTCCTTTGTTTGTCATGCTGCTCTCTTATACAGTTGTACTTCCTGCTTCCTGTCATGTGTCTAGTCACATGGCAGGCCAACCATCCATTTTTTAAAGACACACACTCACTTAAAATGTTAAGAGTAATAAAATGGCCTAAAAAACATGTAAAACACTTAAAACTCTATAATACATTTAAATGATTGTAATAAATAGAGCGGTAAAACACGTCTTTCTAAAAGCCAGCATATTATATAAATAGTGAAGAAAAGGCAAAAGCTTACAGCACCTGGTATTCCCAGGCGGTCTCCCATCCAAGTACTAAGCAGGCCCGACGCTGCTTAGCTTCCGAGATCAGACGAGATCGGGCGCTCTCAGCGCGGTATGGCCGTAAGCGAGGGCTGCTCCAAAAAGTGGGCCATTTAAAGATCAGCCTCCGTAAAAGCCAGCATATTATATAAATAGTGAAGAAAAGGCAAAAGCTTACAGCACCTGGTATTGCCAGGCGGTCTCCCATCCAAGTGTAACAATCGGCCTTATCAGCCGAGTTACAAGACTAAAATGGGGTCAGATTTAACTGTGAGAGATGACTAGTGGTTAAAAGAATGAGACATAAAAGAAGATTGGTTTAAATAGATTTGGTTTATTTACAAGGTTCACATAAAAGACTTTAAAACAACACGATAAAACGAGGTAAACGCTGTTAAAAGAATACAGTTCATTTGTCCATACCCTAAAAACAGTCCAAGAATCCCAGTGTGTTGATAAGTCCAATGTGAGTGTCCACCGGTGTATATACAATCCACAGAAAGTGTAATCCAAAGTTTGCAGGTGGTGAATGGAAAGGTGAGCTCTAAAATTAGCAACTCCTCAATCCAACAGTTTGGTGACTGTCCTTTGTTTGTCATGCTGCTCTCTTATACAGTTGTACTTCCTGCTTCCTGTCATGTGTCTAGTCACATGGCAGGCCAACCATCCATTTTTTAAAGACACACACTCACTTAAAATGTTAAGAGTAATAAAATGGCCTAAAAAACATGTAAAACACTTAAAACTCTATAATACATTTAAATGATTGTAATAAATAGAGCGGTAAAACACGTCTTTCTAAAAGCCAGCATATTATATAAATAGTGAAGAAAAGGCAAAAGCTTACAGCACCTGGTATTCCCAGGCGGTCTCCCATCCAAGTACTAAGCAGGCCCGACGCTGCTTAGCTTCCGAGATCAGACGAGATCGGGCGCTCTCAGCGCGGTATGGCCGTAAGCGAGGGCTGCTCCAAAAAGTGGGCTATTTAAAGATCAGCCTCCGTAAAAGCCAGCATATTATATAAATAGTGAAGAAAAGGCAAAAGCTTACAGCACCTGGTATTCCCAGGCGGTCTCCCATCCAAGTACTAAGCAGGCCCGACGCTGCTTAGCTTCCGAGATCAGACGAGATCGGGCGCTCTCAGCGCGGTATGGCCGTAAGCGAGGGCTGCTCCAAAAAGTGGGCTATTTAAAGATCAGCCTCCGTAAAAGCCAGCATATTATATAAATAGTGAAGAAAAGGCAAAAGCTTACAGCACCTGGTATTCCCAGGCGGTCTCCCATCCAAGTGTAACAATCGGCCTTATCAGCCGAGTTACAAGACTAAAATGGGATCAGATTTAACTGTGAGAGATGACTAGTGGTTAAAAGAATGAGACATAAAAGAAGATTGGTTTAAATAGATTTGGTTTATTTACAAGGTTCACATAAAAGACTTTAAAACAACACGATAAAACGAGGTAAACGCTGTTAAAAGAATACAGTTCATTTGTCCATACCCTAAAAACAGTCCAAGAATCCCAGTGTGTTGATAAGTCCAATGTGAGTGTCCACCGGTGTATATACAATCCACAGAAAGTGTAATCCAAAGTTTGCAGGTGGTGAATGGAAAGGTGAGCTCTAAAATTAGCAACTCCTCAATCCAACAGTTTGGTGACTGTCCTTTGTTTGTCATGCTGCTCTCTTATACAGTTGTACTTCCTGCTTCCTGTCATGTGTCTAGTCACATGGCAGGCCAACCATCCATTTTTTAAAGACACACACTCACTTAAAATGTTAAGAGTAATAAAATGGCCTAAAAAACATGTAAAACACTTAAAACTCTATAATACATTTAAATGATTGTAATAAATAGAGCGGTAAAACACGTCTTTCTAAAAGCCAGCATATTATATAAATAGTGAAGAAAAGGCAAAAGCTTACAGCACCTGGTATTCCCAGGCGGTCTCCCATCCAAGTACTAAGCAGGCCCGACGCTGCTTAGCTTCCGAGATCAGACGAGATCGGGCGCTCTCAGCGCGGTATGGCCGTAAGCGAGGGCTGCTCCAAAAAGTGGGCTATTTAAAGATCAGCCTCCGTAAAAGCCAGCATATTATATAAATAGTGAAGAAAAGGCAAAAGCTTACAGGACCTGGTATTCCCAGGCGGTCTCCCATCCAAGTACTAAGCAGGCCCGACACTGCTTAGCTTCCGAGATCAGACGAGATCGGGCGCTCTCAGCGCGGTATGGCCGTAAGCGAGGGCTGCTCCAAAAAGTGGGCTATTTAAAGATCAGCCTCCGTAAAAGCCAGCATATTATATAAATAGTGAAGAAAAGGCAAAAGCTTACAGCACCTGGTATTCCCAGGCGGTCTCCCATCCAAGTACTAAGCAGGCCCGACGCTGCTTAGCTTCCGAGATCAGACGAGATCGGGCGCTCTCAGCGCGGTATGGCCGTAAGCGAGGGCTGCTCCAAAAAGTGGGCTATTTAAAGATCAGCCTCCGTAAAAGCCAGCATATTATATAAATAGTGAAGAAAAGGCAAAAGCTTACAGCACCTGGTATTCCCAGGCGGTCTCCCATCCAAGTGTAACAATCGGCCTTATCAGCCGAGTTACAAGACTAAAATGGGATCAGATTTAACTGTGAGAGATGACTAGTGGTTAAAAGAATGAGACATAAAAGAAGATTGGTTTAAATAGATTTGGTTTATTTACAAGGTTCACATAAAAGACTTTAAAACAACACGATAAAACGAGGTAAACGCTGTTAAAAGAATACAGTTCATTTGTCCATACCCTAAAAACAGTCCAAGAATCCCAGTGTGTTGATAAGTCCAATGTGAGTGTCCACCGGTGTATATACAATCCACAGAAAGTGTAATCCAAAGTTTGCAGGTGGTGAATGGAAAGGTGAGCTCTAAAATTAGCAACTCCTCAATCCAACAGTTTGGTGACTGTCCTTTGTTTGTCATGCTGCTCTCTTATACAGTTGTACTTCCTGCTTCCTGTCATGTGTCTAGTCACATGGCAGGCCAACCATCCATTTTTTAAAGACACACACTCACTTAAAATGTTAAGAGTAATAAAATGGCCTAAAAAACATGTAAAACACTTAAAACTCTATAATACATTTAAATGATTGTAATAAATAGAGCGGTAAAACACGTCTTTCTAAAAGCCAGCATATTATATAAATAGTGAAGAAAAGGCAAAAGCTTACAGCACCTGGTATTCCCAGGCGGTCTCCCATCCAAGTACTAAGCAGGCCCGACGCTGCTTAGCTTCCGAGATCAGACGAGATCGGGCGCTCTCAGCGCGGTATGGCCGTAAGCGAGGGCTGCTCCAAAAAGTGGGCCATTTAAAGATCAGCCTCCGTAAAAGCCAGCATATTATATAAATAGTGAAGAAAAGGCAAAAGCTTACAGCACCTGGTATTGCCAGGCGGTCTCCCATCCAAGTGTAACAATCGGCCTTATCAGCCGAGTTACAAGACTAAAATGGGGTCAGATTTAACTGTGAGAGATGACTAGTGGTTAAAAGAATGAGACATAAAAGAAGATTGGTTTAAATAGATTTGGTTTATTTACAAGGTTCACATAAAAGACTTTAAAACAACACGATAAAACGAGGTAAACGCTGTTAAAAGAATACAGTTCATTTGTCCATACCCTAAAAACAGTCCAAGAATCCCAGTGTGTTGATAAGTCCAATGTGAGTGTCCACCGGTGTATATACAATCCACAGAAAGTGTAATCCAAAGTTTGCAGGTGGTGAATGGAAAGGTGAGCTCTAAAATTAGCAACTCCTCAATCCAACAGTTTGGTGACTGTCCTTTGTTTGTCATGCTGCTCTCTTATACAGTTGTACTTCCTGCTTCCTGTCATGTGTCTAGTCACATGGCAGGCCAACCATCCATTTTTTAAAGACACACACTCACTTAAAATGTTAAGAGTAATAAAATGGCCTAAAAAACATGTAAAACACTTAAAACTCTATAATACATTTAAATGATTGTAATAAATAGAGCGGTAAAACACGTCTTTCTAAAAGCCAGCATATTATATAAATAGTGAAGAAAAGGCAAAAGCTTACAGCACCTGGTATTCCCAGGCGGTCTCCCATCCAAGTACTAAGCAGGCCCGACGCTGCTTAGCTTCCGAGATCAGACGAGATCGGGCGCTCTCAGCGCGGTATGGCCGTAAGCGAGGGCTGCTCCAAAAAGTGGGCTATTTAAAGATCAGCCTCCGTAAAAGCCAGCATATTATATAAATAGTGAAGAAAAGGCAAAAGCTTACAGCACCTGGTATTCCCAGGCGGTCTCCCATCCAAGTACTAAGCAGGCCCGACGCTGCTTAGCTTCCGAGATCAGACGAGATCGGGCGCTCTCAGCGCGGTATGGCCGTAAGCGAGGGCTGCTCCAAAAAGTGGGCTATTTAAAGATCAGCCTCCGTAAAAGCCAGCATATTATATAAATAGTGAAGAAAAGGCAAAAGCTTACAGCACCTGGTATTCCCAGGCGGTCTCCCATCCAAGTGTAACAATCGGCCTTATCAGCCGAGTTACAAGACTAAAATGGGATCAGATTTAACTGTGAGAGATGACTAGTGGTTAAAAGAATGAGACATAAAAGAAGATTGGTTTAAATAGATTTGGTTTATTTACAAGGTTCACATAAAAGACTTTAAAACAACACGATAAAACGAGGTAAACGCTGTTAAAAGAATACAGTTCATTTGTCCATACCCTAAAAACAGTCCAAGAATCCCAGTGTGTTGATAAGTCCAATGTGAGTGTCCACCGGTGTATATACAATCCACAGAAAGTGTAATCCAAAGTTTGCAGGTGGTGAATGGAAAGGTGAGCTCTAAAATGAGCAACTCCTCAATCCAACAGTTTGGTGACTGTCCTTTGTTTGTCATGCTGCTCTCTTATACAGTTGTACTTCCTGCTTCCTGTCATGTGTCTAGTCACATGGCAGGCCAACCATCCATTTTTTAAAGACACACACTCACTTAAAATGTTAAGAGTAATAAAATGGCCTAAAAAACATGTAAAACACTTAAAACTCTATAATACATTTAAATGATTGTAATAAATAGAGCGGTAAAACACGTCTTTCTAAAAGCCAGCATATTATATAAATAGTGAAGAAAAGGCAAAAGCTTACAGCACCTGGTATTCCCAGGCGGTCTCCCATCCAAGTACTAAGCAGGCCCGACGCTGCTTAGCTTCCGAGATCAGACGAGATCGGGCGCTCTTTTTTTTTTTTTTTTTTTTTTTATTGTACAAAAATCATTATATATTTGAATACACATTGAATACACAAATCAATAATACATTTTCATTACTACTGAAGAAGAACCCAATACACAACAAAACCGTTATCACCAATTTCCGAGTATTTAGCATTGTTCGTAAATAAACATTCGTAAATATTACATGACACAAGCATCTTTTTAACCCAATCATAACAACAAATAAAAGCCTAAAAGCTAAACCAACAAAAGTTCATCTTCCCCTGGCATGTAAAAGTGCATATTTTTTAAAATACATATGACATCTTTTGTGAAAATTTCATAAAAATCTCCCATAATATTTTCTGATTTAAAATAACTGTACAGCATTTTGACATGATCTTCTGCCATCCATTTAAAAAGAAACCAAAGGTTTAAAACAAAATCTCTGTTTTTCGCTATATTCCTTCTTTTCCATATAGCTTTTTTTGCCACAATTAAAAACAAATTAATGAGTTTCTTGTTTGGTTTATTCTCTGCTATTCCCAACATAAACATTCTACTCCAATTAAAATCCTCTTCGTTACCTCTTAAATCTTTGATTAGTTTCTTAAATTCGTTAAAAAATGGGATCAACTCCTTACAGAATAAAAACAAATGTAAAATTCCCTCATCTGGTTTAAAAGGTAATAACTTAACGTATTACAACTCACAAAACAAACAAAAATTAAACACAAAATGGAGGAGAGCCTTCCTCTCCCAACTGCTGCCAACCACTTCCTGTTGCTCTCTAGCGCCTCAGGTGGGGGTATGGCCGTAAGCGAGGGCTGTTCCAAAAAGTGGGCTATTTAAAGATCAGCCTCCGTAAGAGCCAGCATATTATATAAATAGTGAAGAAAAGGCAAAAGCTTACAGCACCTGGTATTCCCAGGCGGTCTCCCATCCAAGTACTAAGCAGGCCCGACGCTGCTTAGCTTCCGAGATCAGACGAGATCGGGCGCTCTTTTTTTTTTTTTTTTTTTTTTTTTAAAAGGCAAAAGCTTACAGCACCTGGTATTCCCAGGCGGTCTCCCATCCAAGTACTAAGCAGGCCCGACGCTGCTTAGCTTCCGAGATCAGACGAGATCGGGCGCTCTTTTTTTTTTTTTTTTTTTTTTTATTATTATTATACAAGTTTAAAATTCATTACATGAATGAAATAAAAATGACAATTAAATTACATTTGAGCATATACAATTCATCATCCACAAAATACATCAAAATCAAAACATCAATTTTCTGGCATTTCAATCCCATTTCCTTTTAACACTTCCTCCACTTGTTTTGAAAATATTTTGTAAAACAGCATCTCTTTTTTTTCCATTTTAAAATAATTCCACAGTGTTAAAATGTACTCCTCAACCTTACATTTAAATAATCTCCACAGATCTAATACACACCCTTTACTCTTTCCTAAATTCCTCCTTTTCCATATAGCACTTTTCGCCAAAACCAATAACAACTCTATCACTTTTTTATTCTTGCATTTTTCCTTCACTCCCAAAATTAAAGTTTGATTCCAGTCACTCTCTTCTTTCCCATCCCTTAAACTCTTAATCATTTTCTTTAACATTTGAAAAAATGTTTCCAATTTTTCACAAAATAAAAACAAATGTAGAATACCTTCATCCTGTTTTTTACATATTTTACAAATGGCATCACTTTCCTTCCCCATTATACAAAGCCTCATTTCCGAAAAAATCACATTATGTCTGATAAAATAGTCTAGACACTCCAAATCTGTACTTCCAATCCCACTTCTTATATTCTTCCAAATATCATTCTCTTCAATTCCATTAAAATGTCTCAACCACATTTGATTTGCATTGGGTTTCTTAAAAATATATTTTTTAAGACATTGATAAAACATCCTTACATTACACAATCTCAAATCCACCATTTTGTCTTCCATTTTCATATACACATCAACTTTGCTTTCTGTTTCTTCTCTTTTTTTAATTTCTTCCAACCACTCTTTTGGTACTGCACTTTTAACTTCATCATATTGTTTTTCCAGACTAGCCACACTATATTCTTCTTTTTCTTCTTCCATAGCATCTATAATCACTTGTAACGGCAAAAATCCATCTTTAAATTCATACAACACATCTTTGACTTGCCTTATCCCTACTTCCCACCATTTCTTAAAAAATAAAACTTGTCCATTAAAAACAATGTTACTGTTCAAGAAAATAGGTTGATTGAGGACCGTTTTTCTCCCAAATGGCTTAAAATCAATCTCCTTGAGAAAAAAACCCCAAGCAACTAAAACCTCTTTATAAAAATTTGGTATCCCCTCCATCATCCAATTTTTGAGTTTCATCCATAAAATGTTATCATTTAAAAATACATTCCCACATTTTGC
This sequence comes from Garra rufa, assembly GCF_049309525.1. Classification (NCBI taxonomy): domain Eukaryota; kingdom Metazoa; phylum Chordata; class Actinopteri; order Cypriniformes; family Cyprinidae; genus Garra; species Garra rufa. The sequence goes on along the minus strand of NW_027394278.1, from coordinate 3,447,612 downwards.
TAAAAAATGTTTCATTGTAATTTTCCAATCTCCCTTTTTATCCATGTCCAAATATTTTTTAACCACCTTCACTCTCATACTTTTCTTTTTTAATTCTATATCAACAAGTCCCAACCCTCCCTCTTCTGGCCTTCCAATGAGTGTGTGGTATGCTATTCTTGGGGGTTTTTTCTCCCATATAAAATCCATAATATATTCTTTTACTCTTTTTTCCACCCATTTTGGCATTGAAACCACTGATAAAATGTACCACATTTTGGTTAACATTAAAACGTTCGCTATTAAAACCTTCCCTTTCAAATTCAAAATTCTTTTTTGCCAAAAATTCAATCTGTTTTTCATTGCACCTATAACCTCTTCCCACATTCTGTCTGTTGCACTCTTCTCATCTTTACCTAGCGTTACTCCTAAAATCTTCATTTCTTGTACTTCTTTAAAACCCAGAACCTCTTTTAAATCAGACACTTCTCCAAATCTCATATAAACAGTTTTTTCCGCATTTACTTTTGCTCCTGTACCTTTACAAAACCTTGTCACCCTTTCCATTACATTTTCAACACTTTTATAATCTTCCACAATTAGTGTAGTGTCATCTGCATATTGAAATACTTTTGTTTCTTCTAGTCCCTCCTCAATTTTTATCCCTTTTATTTCTTTATCTTTTTGAATTAACATCCCTAGTGGTTCTGCTATCAGCGTATATAGCTGTGCTGATAATGGACATCCTTGTCTAATGGATCTTGTGACATTAAAAGGATTGGTTAAAAAGCCGTTACATTTTACTCTTGTCATTATATTTCTATATAAAATCCTTAACCACTCTTTAAAATTCTCCCCAAAACCAAAATGATCTAAAATCGAAAATAAAAACTCATGCTCCACTCTATCGAAAGCCTTCTCGAAGTCTAGGCTAATTATATATCCTTTCCTATTATTTTCCTTTAAAATACTCATTATGTCTCGTATACCACTTGTTGTATCCGCTATATCCCTCCCTGTCACCCCGTAGGCCTGGTTTGTCTCAATTATTTTTGGTAAGACATTCTTCAATCTACTTGATAAAATTTTAGCTAAAATCTTCAAATCTGCATTCAACATTGTAATCGGCCTATAATTCTTCAAACTCTTATTATCACCTTTTCTTTTATAAATCAACTTCATTAGTCCCATACTCATTCTTTGATCCAGCTCTTTTTTCTTAAATATTTCATCATACACTTCTTTTAAGATCTTACTTATTTCCTTCTTAAAAATCTTATAAAATTCATTCACTATTCCATCTATTCCCGGACTTTTGTTACTTTTTAGACTTTCTATCGCTTGTATTATCTCTTCTTCCTTTATTTCCTCGTCACAGTCTTTTTTGTCTTCTTCTTCTACTCTCGCTTTGATATGTTGCAGTAAGTAATTTTTGTTTTCCTCTTCTATACCTTCCTCTCTAAACAAGTCTTCATAAAAAATCCTTACTTCATTTAAGAGTAACTCTGTTCCTATTATGGACTCTTCATCTTTGTTTTTTAGTTCTTTTATTGTATCTGCCCTTCCCCTTCTTCTTTCTAGGTCAAAAAAAAATTTAGTACATTTTTCCCCTTCTATTGTGTATCTAGCTTTGCTCCTTAGTCTTGCCCCTTGACATTTTTCCTCTTCCATTTTCTTAAGCTTCTCTTCTAACTCTACTATTTTTTGAATATCCATTACCTTTTCCTTTGTTTCTTTTCTTAAACTTTCTCTAATTCCCTGTTCTTTAGCATTTTTGGCTTTTCTCATACCTTTACTAAATTCAATTGAATACTTCTTTATTTCATATTTTACATTTTCCCACCATATTCGTTTGTCTTCCCCATACATGCCATCCTTCTTTTCCTGTTCCATTAAATCATATATTCCCAATTTGTAATTCTCATCTTTTAAAATTCCAGAATTTAAAATCCACACCCCTGGTCCTTTATCCTCCTTGTTAAAATCTATTTTCCACCTTATCATCTTGTGATCACTAAAACTAGTGTCACTATAAACAATATCATCAATAAAATAATCTATATCCCTTGTACTTAAAATAAAATCAATTCTCGTTTGATTCAAAAAGTTACCAACCAAGCTCCTTCTAGTAAATTCTTTTTTGTTTTCATGTCTCTCCCTCCACACATCAGTCATGTTTCTTTCTTCCATTAAAGATACCAGCTCTTTTCTTCCCATGTCTGTTCTAAAAACCATTCCCTCCGCTATATCTCTTTTACTAAACACAGTGTTAAAATCTCCTACAATTATTACTGACTTCCATTTATCTATTATTCCTCTAATGTTTTCAAAAAACTCCCTTTTTTCTTTCTCTTCTGTTGGCGCATGAACATTCATTAAAATAAACTCTTTTTCCCCGTGACTTATTTCAACAGCATTACATTTTCCTTTTCCATCATTATATATTTCTTTCACTTTGCAGTCAATATCATTTCTTATTAAAATCGCCACTCCACTTCCTAACTTTACATCTCCATTACTATAAAACATTTCACCATTCCACATCTTTTTGACATTGTCAATTACCTCCTTTTTCCAGTTCGTTTCCTGAAATACAATAATGTCTTCTTTCTTGCATAGTTCTAGAGTATTTTTCAGTTTGTTCATATTCATTAATCCTCTTGCATTCCAGCATACAAAATTTAAAACCATACTGTACAAAAATAAATAATTAAAAACAGTCATTCTTGATTATCTTCTCCATCTTCCCCACTCAACACCTCAATTTTATTCTCTGAATACTTAAGTCTTTTCCTTTTTGCCATTTCCAAATTAGGTATTACCTTCAGTTGTTTTCTCCGTGGCATTATTCCCAGTCCTCTGTCCTTTTGGTTCTTTATTCCTTCCTCTCCTGTCAGTTCTACTACAATCAGTTCTCCTCCCCTTGATAGTGTTTCTTCCGCTGATTTCTCTTCCTCCATTCTTTCCTCCTGATCTTCTACTTCCTGTTGCTCTTCTTTTTCTTGTTCTTTACTAGTCCCATGTCCCTCTCTTCCAGTTATCTCGTACTGCTCTTCCTCTTCGTTTGTTTCTTGGGTTTCTGTAGTGTTGTTATGCATCTGCCCGTTCATTTGTTGCTCCTCCTCTTCCTCGTTGTTCTGCATCCAGCATTCACATTTGTTTAGCGTTTTAAAACAGTCTGGACACTTCACTGCATTGCATTCCCGTGCAAAATGACCATGCTCCTCACATTTGCGACACTTAAAGTCTGGACAATCCTTCAGGAAATGCTCCGGGCTCATACACAACCGGCAGGTTTTAACCTGCTTATTGTGTATCACCCGAAAATGCTGAGTTCCTTCTGCTGTCTCAAACCGCGTACTGTATGGGAGCGACGCCACCTCTCTTGGGAATTTAGCTTTGATGAACCTTGTTCCATCTTCAATATCCGTACCTGGATAACATCTCCTCTTCATACTTGAGACAGGGATAACTCCCCACCCCTCCAGTTTCGTTATGATGTCGTCGTCACTCAGATAGACGGGTATATGCATAAAAGACACCACATACTCCCTGTCTTCCAACTTCCTCACTTCACAAATGTGTCCATTGATATCCAGTCCATTTAACAGTTCATCACAACATTCCTCAGATTCCATTGTTACCTCATATTGTTTCTGTTGTTTCGGGCGCACCGCCAAAATTCCCTTCACACCGATTTTCTTCGTTATTGCTTTAATGATACTCTCTGCATTGCCATCTCTTGTTTCACTCACATCAATAGTTATTGTTGCCTCTTTCCTGTATAGCCTCTTTGTGCTGCTTATGATCCTTTCTCGTTGTCCTAATTCAGTCCTTTGTTCTTTTGCCATCTCTATCTCTGCCGCCATTTCCTTGTTGCTGCCGTGTAGTCCGTCCGAATCACTCATACTTGCGAAAAAACAACAAACACAAACCACTTCCCAGACAGCACACGGCTGCTGGTTAGTGGTTTAAAACAAAAAAACTAACTAACACAAACCAAAACTTATTTTCACTCACACTAACCAAATAAATCGAGAAGGTAAGAGTATCTCTCTTTCCAAACTGCAGTCACACACTTCCTGGTTTGCTCTAGGGCGCTCTCAGGGTGGTGTGGCCGTAAGCGAGGGCTGCTCCAAAAAGTGGGCTATTTAAAGATCAGCCTCCGTAAGAGCCAGCATATTATATAAATAGTGAAGAAAAGGCAAAAGCTTACAGCACCTGGTATTCCCAGGCGGTCTCCCATCCAAGTGTAACAATCGGCCTTATCAGCCGAGTTACAAGACTAAAATGGGATCAGATTTAACTGTGAGAGATGACTAGTGGTTAAAAGAATGAGACATAAAAGAAGATTGGTTTAAATAGATTTGGTTTATTTACAAGGTTCACATAAAAGACTTTAAAACAACACGATAAAACGAGGTAAACGCTGTTAAAAGAATACAGTTCATTTGTCCATACCCTAAAAACAGTCCAAGAATCCCAGTGTGTTGATAAGTCCAATGTGAGTGTCCACCGGTGTATATACAATCCACAGAAAGTGTAATCCAAAGTTTGCAGGTGGTGAATGGAAAGGTGAGCTCTAAAATTAGCAACTCCTCAATCCAACAGTTTGGTGACTGTCCTTTGTTTGTCATGCTGCTCTCTTATACAGTTGTACTTCCTGCTTCCTGTCATGTGTCTAGTCACATGGCAGGCCAACCATCCATTTTTTAAAGACACACACTCACTTAAAATGTTAAGAGTAATAAAATGGCCTAAAAAACATGTAAAACACTTAAAACTCTATAATACATTTAAATGATTGTAATAAATAGAGCGGTAAAACACGTCTTTCTAAAAGCCAGCATATTATATAAATAGTGAAGAAAAGGCAAAAGCTTACAGCACCTGGTATTCCCAGGCGGTCTCCCATCCAAGTACTAAGCAGGCCCGACGCTGCTTAGCTTCCGAGATCAGACGAGATCGGGCGCTCTCAGCGCGGTATGGCCGTAAGCGAGGGCTGCTCCAAAAAGTGGGCTATTTAAAGATCAGCCTCCGTAAAAGCCAGCATATTATATAAATAGTGAAGAAAAGGCAAAAGCTTACAGCACCTGGTATTCCCAGGCGGTCTCCCATCCAAGTGTAACAATCGGCCTTATCAGCCGAGTTACAAGACTAAAATGGGATCAGATTTAACTGTGAGAGATGACTAGTGGTTAAAAGAATGAGACATAAAAGAAGATTGGTTTAAATAGATTTGGTTTATTTACAAGGTTCACATAAAAGACTTTAAAACAACACGATAAAACGAGGTAAACGCTGTTAAAAGAATACAGTTCATTTGTCCATACCCTAAAAACAGTCCAAGAATCCCAGTGTGTTGATAAGTTCAATGTGAGTGTCCACCGGTGTATATACAATCCACAGAAAGTGTAATCCAAAGTTTGCAGGTGGTGAATGGAAAGGTGAGCTCTAAAATGAGCAACTCCTCAATCCAACAGTTTGGTGACTGTCCTTTGTTTGTCATGCTGCTCTCTTATACAGTTGTACTTCCTGCTTCCTGTCATGTGTCTAGTCACATGGCAGGCCAACCATCCATTTTTAAAGACACACACTCACTTAAAATGTTAAGAGTAATAAAATGGCCTAAAAAACATGTAAAACACTTAAAACTCTATAATACATTTAAATGATTGTAATAAATAGAGCGGTAAAACACGTCTTTCTAAAAGCCAGCATATTATATAAATAGTGAAGAAAAGGCAAAAGCTTACAGCACCTGGTATTCCCAGGCGGTCTCCCATCCAAGTACTAAGCAGGCCCGACGCTGCTTAGCTTCCGAGATCAGACGAGATCGGGCGCTCTCAGCGCGGTATGGCCGTAAGCGAGGGCTGCTCCAAAAAGTGGGCTATTTAAAGATCAGCCTCCGTAAAAGCCAGCATATTATATAAATAGTGAAGAAAAGGCAAAAGCTTACAGCACCTGGTATTCCCAGGCGGTCTCCCATCCAAGTACTAAGCAGGCCCGACGCTGCTTAGCTTCCGAGATCAGACGAGATCGGGCGCTCTCAGCGCGGTATGGCCGTAAGCGAGGGCTGCTCCAAAAAGTGGGCTATTTAAAGATCAGCCTCCGTAAAAGCCAGCATATTATATAAATAGTGAAGAAAAGGCAAAAGCTTACAGCACCTGGTATTCCCAGGCGGTCTCCCATCCAAGTACTAAGCAGGCCCGACGCTGCTTAGCTTCCGAGATCAGACGAGATCGGGCGCTCTCAGCGCGGTATGGCCGTAAGCGAGGGCTGCTCCAAAAAGTGGGCTATTTAAAGATCAGCCTCCGTAAAAGCCAGCATATTATATAAATAGTGAAGAAAAGGCAAAAGCTTACAGCACCTGGTATTCCCAGGCGGTCTCCCATCCAAGTGTAACAATCGGCCTTATCAGCCGAGTTACAAGACTAAAATGGGATCAGATTTAACTGTGAGAGATGACTAGTGGTTAAAAGAATGAGACATAAAAGAAGATTGGTTTAAATAGATTTGGTTTATTTACAAGGTTCACATAAAAGACTTTAAAACAACACGATAAAACGAGGTAAACGCTGTTAAAAGAATACAGTTCATTTGTCCATACCCTAAAAACAGTCCAAGAATCCCAGTGTGTTGATAAGTCCAATGTGAGTGTCCACCGGTGTATATACAATCCACAGAAAGTGTAATCCAAAGTTTGCAGGTGGTGAATGGAAAGGTGAGCTCTAAAATTAGCAACTCCTCAATCCAACAGTTTGGTGACTGTCCTTTGTTTGTCATGCTGCTCTCTTATACAGTTGTACTTCCTGCTTCCTGTCATGTGTCTAGTCACATGGCAGGCCAACCATCCATTTTTTAAAGACACACACTCACTTAAAATGTTAAGAGTAATAAAATGGCCTAAAAAACATGTAAAACACTTAAAACTCTATAATACATTTAAATGATTGTAATAAATAGAGCGGTAAAACACGTCTTTCTAAAAGCCAGCATATTATATAAATAGTGAAGAAAAGGCAAAAGCTTACAGCACCTGGTATTCCCAGGCGGTCTCCCATCCAAGTACTAAGCAGGCCCGACGCTGCTTAGCTTCCGAGATCAGACGAGATCGGGCGCTCTCAGCGCGGTATGGCCGTAAGCGAGGGCTGCTCCAAAAAGTGGGCTATTTAAAGATCAGCCTCCGTAAAAGCCAGCATATTATATAAATAGTGAAGAAAAGGCAAAAGCTTACAGCACCTGGTATTCCCAGGCGGTCTCCCATCCAAGTGTAACAATCGGCCTTATCAGCCGAGTTACAAGACTAAAATGGGATCAGATTTAACTGTGAGAGATGACTAGTGGTTAAAAGAATGAGACATAAAAGAAGATTGGTTTAAATAGATTTGGTTTATTTACAAGGTTCACATAAAAGACTTTAAAACAACACGATAAAACGAGGTAAACGCTGTTAAAAGAATACAGTTCATTTGTCCATACCCTAAAAACAGTCCAAGAATCCCAGTGTGTTGATAAGTCCAATGTGAGTGTCCACCGGTGTATATACAATCCACAGAAAGTGTAATCCAAAGTTTGCAGGTGGTGAATGGAAAGGTGAGCTCTAAAATTAGCAACTCCTCAATCCAACAGTTTGGTGACTGTCCTTTGTTTGTCATGCTGCTCTCTTATACAGTTGTACTTCCTGCTTCCTGTCATGTGTCTAGTCACATGGCAGGCCAACCATCCATTTTTTAAAGACACACACTCACTTAAAATGTTAAGAGTAATAAAATGGCCTAAAAAACATGTAAAACACTTAAAACTCTATAATACATTTAAATGATTGTAATAAATAGAGCGGTAAAACACGTCTTTCTAAAAGCCAGCATATTATATAAATAGTGAAGAAAAGGCAAAAGCTTACAGCACCTGGTATTCCCAGGCGGTCTCCCATCCAAGTACTAAGCAGGCCCGACGCTGCTTAGCGTCCGAGATCAGACGAGATCGGGCGCTCTCAGCGCAGTATGGCCGTAAGCGAGGGCTGCTCCAAAAAGTGGGCTATTTAAAGATCAGCCTCCGTAAAAGCCAGCATATTATATAAATAGTGAAGAAAAGGCAAAAGCTTACAGCACCTGGTATTCCCAGGCGGTCTCCCATCCAAGTACTAAGCAGGCCCGACACTGCTTAGCTTCCGAGATCAGACGAGATCGGGCGCTCTCAGCGCGGTATGGCCGTAAGCGAGGGCTGCTCCAAAAGTGGGCTATTTAAAGATCAGCCTCCGTAAAAGCCAGCATATTATATAAATAGTGAAGAAAAGGCAAAAGCTTACAGCACCTGGTATTCCCAGGCGGTCTCCCATCCAAGTACTAAGCAGGCCCGACGCTGCTTAGCTTCCGAGATCAGACGAGATCGGGCGCTCTCAGCGCGGTATGGCCGTAAGCGAGGGCTGCTCCAAAAAGTGGGCTATTTAAAGATCAGCCTCCGTAAAAGCCAGCATATTATATAAATAGTGAAGAAAAGGCAAAAGCTTACAGCACCTGGTATTCCCAGGCGGTCTCCCATCCAAGTGTAACAATCGGCCTTATCAGCCGAGTTACAAGACTAAAATGGGATCAGATTTAACTGTGAGAGATGACTAGTGGTTAAAAGAATGAGACATAAAAGAAGATTGGTTTAAATAGATTTGGTTTATTTACAAGGTTCACATAAAAGACTTTAAAACAACACGATAAAACGAGGTAAACGCTGTTAAAAGAATACAGTTCATTTGTCCATACCCTAAAAACAGTCCAAGAATCCCAGTGTGTTGATAAGTCCAATGTGAGTGTCCACCGGTGTATATACAATCCACAGAAAGTGTAATCCAAAGTTTGCAGGTGGTGAATGGAAAGGTGAGCTCTAAAATTAGCAACTCCTCAATCCAACAGTTTGGTGACTGTCCTTTGTTTGTCATGCTGCTCTCTTATACAGTTGTACTTCCTGCTTCCTGTCATGTGTCTAGTCACATGGCAGGCCAACCATCCATTTTTTAAAGACACACACTCACTTAAAATGTTAAGAGTAATAAAATGGCCTAAAAAACATGTAAAACACTTAAAACTCTATAATACATTTAAATGATTGTAATAAATAGAGCGGTAAAACACGTCTTTCTAAAAGCCAGCATATTATATAAATAGTGAAGAAAAGGCAAAAGCTTACAGCACCTGGTATTCCCAGGCGGTCTCCCATCCAAGTACTAAGCAGGCCCGACGCTGCTTAGCGTCCGAGATCAGACGAGATCGGGCGCTCTCAGCGCAGTATGGCCGTAAGCGAGGGCTGCTCCAAAAAGTGGGCTATTTAAAGATCAGCCTCCGTAAAAGCCAGCATATTATATAAATAGTGAAGAAAAGGCAAAAGCTTACAGCACCTGGTATTCCCAGGCGGTCTCCCATCCAAGTACTAAGCAGGCCCGACACTGCTTAGCTTCCGAGATCAGACGAGATCGGGCGCTCTCAGCGCGGTATGGCCGTAAGCGAGGGCTGCTCCAAAAGTGGGCTATTTAAAGATCAGCCTCCGTAAAAGCCAGCATATTATATAAATAGTGAAGAAAAGGCAAAAGCTTACAGCACCTGGTATTCCCAGGCGGTCTCCCATCCAAGTACTAAGCAGGCCCGACGCTGCTTAGCTTCCGAGATCAGACGAGATCGGGCGCTCTCAGCGCGGTATGGCCGTAAGCGAGGGCTGCTCCAAAAAGTGGGCTATTTAAAGATCAGCCTCCGTAAAAGCCAGCATATTATATAAATAGTGAAGAAAAGGCAAAAGCTTACAGCACCTGGTATTCCCAGGCGGTCTCCCATCCAAATACTAAGCAGGCCCGACGCTGCTTAGCTTCCGAGATCAGACGAGATCGGGCGCTCTCAGCGCGGTATGGCCGTAAGCGAGGGCTGCTCCAAAAAGTGGGCTATTTAAAGATCAGCCTCCGTAAAAGCCAGCATATTATATAAATAGTGAAGAAAAGGCAAAAGCTTACAGCACCTGGTATTCCCAGGCGGTCTCCCATCCAAGTGTAACAATCGGCCTTATCAGCCGAGTTACAAGACTAAAATGGGATCAGATTTAACTGTGAGAGATGACTAGTGGTTAAAAGAATGAGACATAAAAGAAGATTGGTTTAAATAGATTTGGTTTATTTACAAGGTTCACATAAAAGACTTTAAAACAACACGATAAAACGAGGTAAACGCTGTTAAAAGAATACAGTTCATTTGTCCATACCCTAAAAACAGTCCAAGAATCCCAGTGTGTTGATAAGTCCAATGTGAGTGTCCACCGGTGTATATACAATCCACAGAAAGTGTAATCCAAAGTTTGCAGGTGGTGAATGGAAAGGTGAGCTCTAAAATGAGCAACTCCTCAATCCAACAGTTTGGTGACTGTCCTTTGTTTGTCATGCTGCTCTCTTATACAGTTGTACTTCCTGCTTCCTGTCATGTGTCTAGTCACATGGCAGGCCAACCATCCATTTTTTAAAGACACACACTCACTTAAAATGTTAAGAGTAATAAAATGGCCTAAAAAACATGTAAAACACTTAAAACTCTATAATACATTTAAATGATTGTAATAAATAGAGCGGTAAAACACGTCTTTCTAAAAGCCAGCATATTATATAAATAGTGAAGAAAAGGCAAAAGCTTACAGCACCTGGTATTCCCAGGCGGTCTCCCATCCAAGTACTAAGCAGGCCCGACACTGCTTAGCTTCCGAGATCAGACGAGATCGGGCGCTCTCAGCGCGGTATGGCCGTAAGCGAGGGCTGCTCCAAAAAGTGGGCTATTTAAAGATCAGCCTCCGTAAAAGCCAGCATATTATATAAATAGTGAAGAAAAGGCAAAAGCTTACAGCACCTGGTATTCCCAGGCGGTCTCCCATCCAAGTACTAAGCAGGCCCGACGCTGCTTAGCTTCCGAGATCAGACGAGATCGGGCGCTCTCAGCGCGGTATGGCCGTAAGCGAGGGCTGCTCCAAAAAGTGGGCTATTTAAAGATCAGCCTCCGTAAAAGCCAGCATATTATATAAATAGTGAAGAAAAGGCAAAAGCTTACAGCACCTGGTATTCCCAGGCGGTCTCCCATCCAAGTGTAACAATCGGCCTTATCAGCCGAGTTACAAGACTAAAATGGGATCAGATTTAACTGTGAGAGATGACTAGTGGTTAAAAGAATGAGACATAAAAGAAGATTGGTTTAAATAGATTTGGTTTATTTACAAGGTTCACATAAAAGACTTTAAAACAACACGATAAAACGAGGTAAACGCTGTTAAAAGAATACAGTTCATTTGTCCATACCCTAAAAACAGTCCAAGAATCCCAGTGTGTTGATAAGTCCAATGTGAGTGTCCACCGGTGTATATACAATCCACAGAAAGTGTAATCCAAAGTTTGCAGGTGGTGAATGGAAAGGTGAGCTCTAAAATTAGCAACTCCTCAATCCAACAGTTTGGTGACTGTCCTTTGTTTGTCATGCTGCTCTCTTATACAGTTGTACTTCCTGCTTCCTGTCATGTGTCTAGTCACATGGCAGGCCAACCATCCATTTTTTAAAGACACACACTCACTTAAAATGTTAAGAGTAATAAAATGGCCTAAAAAACATGTAAAACACTTAAAACTCTATAATACATTTAAATGATTGTAATAAATAGAGCGGTAAAACACGTCTTTCTAAAAGCCAGCATATTATATAAATAGTGAAGAAAAGGCAAAAGCTTACAGCACCTGGTATTCCCAGGCGGTCTCCCATCCAAGTACTAAGCAGGCCCGACGCTGCTTAGCTTCCGAGATCAGACGAGATCGGGCGCTCTCAGCGCGGTATGGCCGTAAGCGAGGGCTGCTCCAAAAAGTGGGCTATTTAAAGATCAGCCTCCGTAAGAGCCAGCATATTATATAAATAGTGAAGAAAAGGCAAAAGCTTACAGCACCTGGTATTCCCAGGCGGTCTCCCATCCAAGTGTAACAATCGGCCTTATCAGCCGAGTTACAAGACTAAAATGGGATCAGATTTAACTGTGAGAGATGACTAGTGGTTAAAAGAATGAGACATAAAAGAAGATTGGTTTAAATAGATTTGGTTTATTTACAAGGTTCACATAAAAGACTTTAAAACAACACGATAAAACGAGGTAAACGCTGTTAAAAGAATACAGTTCATTTGTCCATACCCTAAAAACAGTCCAAGAATCCCAGTGTGTTGATAAGTCCAATGTGAGTGTCCACCGGTGTATATACAATCCACAGAAAGTGTAATCCAAAGTTTGCAGGTGGTGAATGGAAAGGTGAGCTCTAAAATTAGCAACTCCTCAATCCAACAGTTTGGTGACTGTCCTTTGTTTGTCATGCTGCTCTCTTATACAGTTGTACTTCCTGCTTCCTGTCATGTGTCTAGTCACATGGCAGGCCAACCATCCATTTTTTAAAGACACACACTCACTTAAAATGTTAAGAGTAATAAAATGGCCTAAAAAACATGTAAAACACTTAAAACTCTATAATACATTTAAATGATTGTAATAAATAGAGCGGTAAAACACGTCTTTCTAAAAGCCAGCATATTATATAAATAGTGAAGAAAAGGCAAAAGCTTACAGCACCTGGTATTCCCAGGCGGTCTCCCATCCAAGTACTAAGCAGGCCCGACGCTGCTTAGCTTCCGAGATCAGACGAGATCGGGCGCTCTCAGCGCGGTATGGCCGTAAGCGAGGGCTGCTCCAAAAAGTGGGCTATTTAAAGATCAGCCTCCGTAAAAGCCAGCATATTATATAAATAGTGAAGAAAAGGCAAAAGCTTACAGCACCTGGTATTCCCAGGCGGTCTCCCATCCAAGTGTAACAATCGGCCTTATCAGCCGAGTTACAAGACTAAAATGGGATCAGATTTAACTGTGAGAGATGACTAGTGGTTAAAAGAATGAGACATAAAAGAAGATTGGTTTAAATAGATTTGGTTTATTTACAAGGTTCACATAAAAGACTTTAAAACAACACGATAAAACGAGGTAAACGCTGTTAAAAGAATACAGTTCATTTGTCCATACCCTAAAAACAGTCCAAGAATCCCAGTGTGTTGATAAGTCCAATGTGAGTGTCCACCGGTGTATATACAATCCACAGAAAGTGTAATCCAAAGTTTGCAGGTGGTGAATGGAAAGGTGAGCTCTAAAATGAGCAACTCCTCAATCCAACAGTTTGGTGACTGTCCTTTGTTTGTCATGCTGCTCTCTTATACAGTTGTACTTCCTGCTTCCTGTCATGTGTCTAGTCACATGGCAGGCCAACCATCCATTTTTTAAAGACACACACTCACTTAAAATGTTAAGAGTAATAAAATGGCCTAAAAAACATGTAAAACACTTAAAACTCTATAATACATTTAAATGATTGTAATAAATAGAGCGGTAAAACACGTCTTTCTAAAAGCCAGCATATTATATAAATAGTGAAGAAAAGGCAAAAGCTTACAGCACCTGGTATTCCCAGGCGGTCTCCCATCCAAGTACTAAGCAGGCCCGACGCTGCTTAGCTTCCGAGATCAGACGAGATCGGGCGCTCTCAGCGCGGTATGGCCGTAAGCGAGGGCTGCTCCAAAAAGTGGGCTATTTAAAGATCAGCCTCCGTAAAAGCCAGCATATTATATAAATAGTGAAGAAAAGGCAAAAGCTTACAGCACCTGGTATTCCCAGGCGGTCTCCCATCCAAGTACTAAGCAGGCCCGACGCTGCTTAGCTTCCGAGATCAGACGAGATCGGGCGCTCTCAGCGCGGTATGGCCGTAAGCGAGGGCTGCTCCAAAAAGTGGGCTATTTAAAGATCAGCCTCCGTAAAAGCCAGCATATTATATAAATAGTGAAGAAAAGGCAAAAGCTTACAGCACCTGGTATTCCCAGGCGGTCTCCCATCCAAGTACTAAGCAGGCCCGACGCTGCTTAGCTTCCGAGATCAGACGAGATCGGGCGCTCTCAGCGCGGTATGGCCGTAAGCGAGGGCTGCTCCAAAAAGTGGGCTATTTAAAGATCAGCCTCCGTAAAAGCCAGCATATTATATAAATAGTGAAGAAAAGGCAAAAGCTTACAGCACCTGGTATTCCCAGGCGGTCTCCCATCCAAGTGTAACAATCGGCCTTATCAGCCGAGTTACAAGACTAAAATGGGATCAGATTTAACTGTGAGAGATGACTAGTGGTTAAAAGAATGAGACATAAAAGAAGATTGGTTTAAATAGATTTGGTTTATTTACAAGGTTCACATAAAAGACTTTAAAACAACACGATAAAACGAGGTAAACGCTGTTAAAAGAATACAGTTCATTTGTCCATACCCTAAAAACAGTCCAAGAATCCCAGTGTGTTGATAAGTCCAATGTGAGTGTCCACCGGTGTATATACAATCCACAGAAAGTGTAATCCAAAGTTTGCAGGTGGTGAATGGAAAGGTGAGCTCTAAAATTAGCAACTCCTCAATCCAACAGTTTGGTGACTGTCCTTTGTTTGTCATGCTGCTCTCTTATACAGTTGTACTTCCTGCTTCCTGTCATGTGTCTAGTCACATGGCAGGCCAACCATCCATTTTTTAAAGACACACACTCACTTAAAATGTTAAGAGTAATAAAATGGCCTAAAAAACATGTAAAACACTTAAAACTCTATAATACATTTAAATGATTGTAATAAATAGAGCGGTAAAACACGTCTTTCTAAAAGCCAGCATATTATATAAATAGTGAAGAAAAGGCAAAAGCTTACAGCACCTGGTATTCCCAGGCGGTCTCCCATCCAAGTACTAAGCAGGCCCGACGCTGCTTAGCTTCCGAGATCAGACGAGATCGGGCGCTCTCAGCGCGGTATGGCCGTAAGCGAGGGCTGCTCCAAAAAGTGGGCTATTTAAAGATCAGCCTCCGTAAAAGCCAGCATATTATATAAATAGTGAAGAAAAGGCAAAAGCTTACAGCACCTGGTATTCCCAGGCGGTCTCCCATCCAAGTGTAACAATCGGCCTTATCAGCCGAGTTACAAGACTAAAATGGGATCAGATTTAACTGTGAGAGATGACTAGTGGTTAAAAGAATGAGACATAAAAGAAGATTGGTTTAAATAGATTTGGTTTATTTACAAGGTTCACATAAAAGACTTTAAAACAACACGATAAAACGAGGTAAACGCTGTTAAAAGAATACAGTTCATTTGTCCATACCCTAAAAACAGTCCAAGAATCCCAGTGTGTTGATAAGTCCAATGTGAGTGTCCACCGGTGTATATACAATCCACAGAAAGTGTAATCCAAAGTTTGCAGGTGGTGAATGGAAAGGTGAGCTCTAAAATTAGCAACTCCTCAATCCAACAGTTTGGTGACTGTCCTTTGTTTGTCATGCTGCTCTCTTATACAGTTGTACTTCCTGCTTCCTGTCATGTGTCTAGTCACATGGCAGGCCAACCATCCATTTTTTAAAGACACACACTCACTTAAAATGTTAAGAGTAATAAAATGGCCTAAAAAACATGTAAAACACTTAAAACTCTATAATACATTTAAATGATTGTAATAAATAGAGCGGTAAAACACGTCTTTCTAAAAGCCAGCATATTATATAAATAGTGAAGAAAAGGCAAAAGCTTACAGCACCTGGTATTCCCAGGCGGTCTCCCATCCAAGTACTAAGCAGGCCCGACGCTGCTTAGCTTCCGAGATCAGACGAGATCGGGCGCTCTCAGCGCGGTATGGCCGTAAGCGAGGGCTGCTCCAAAAAGTGGGCTATTTAAAGATCAGCCTCCGTAAAAGCCAGCATATTATATAAATAGTGAAGAAAAGGCAAAAGCTTACAGCACCTGGTATTCCCAGGCGGTCTCCCATCCAAGTGTAACAATCGGCCTTATCAGCCGAGTTACAAGACTAAAATGGGATCAGATTTAACTGTGAGAGATGACTAGTGGTTAAAAGAATGAGACATAAAAGAAGATTGGTTTAAATAGATTTGGTTTATTTACAAGGTTCACATAAAAGACTTTAAAACAACACGATAAAACGAGGTAAACGCTGTTAAAAGAATACAGTTCATTTGTCCATACCCTAAAAACAGTCCAAGAATCCCAGTGTGTTGATAAGTCCAATGTGAGTGTCCACCGGTGTATATACAATCCACAGAAAGTGTAATCCAAAGTTTGCAGGTGGTGAATGGAAAGGTGAGCTCTAAAATTAGCAACTCCTCAATCCAACAGTTTGGTGACTGTCCTTTGTTTGTCATGCTGCTCTCTTATACAGTTGTACTTCCTGCTTCCTGTCATGTGTCTAGTCACATGGCAGGCCAACCATCCATTTTTTAAAGACACACACTCACTTAAAATGTTAAGAGTAATAAAATGGCCTAAAAAACATGTAAAACACTTAAAACTCTATAATACATTTAAATGATTGTAATAAATAGAGCGGTAAAACACGTCTTTCTAAAAGCCAGCATATTATATAAATAGTGAAGAAAAGGCAAAAGCTTACAGCACCTGGTATTCCCAGGCGGTCTCCCATCCAAATACTAAGCAGGCCCGACGCTGCTTAGCTTCCGAGATCAGACGAGATCGGGCGCTCTCAGCGCGGTATGGCCGTAAGCGAGGGCTGCTCCAAAAAGTGGGCTATTTAAAGATCAGCCTCCGTAAAAGCCAGCATATTATATAAATAGTGAAGAAAAGGCAAAAGCTTACAGCACCTGGTATTCCCAGGCGGTCTCCCATCCAAGTGTAACAATCGGCCTTATCAGCCGAGTTACAAGACTAAAATGGGATCAGATTTAACTGTGAGAGATGACTAGTGGTTAAAAGAATGAGACATAAAAGAAGATTGGTTTAAATAGATTTGGTTTATTTACAAGGTTCACATAAAAGACTTTAAAACAACACGATAAAACGAGGTAAACGCTGTTAAAAGAATACAGTTCATTTGTCCATACCCTAAAAACAGTCCAAGAATCCCAGTGTGTTGATAAGTCCAATGTGAGTGTCCACCGGTGTATATACAATCCACAGAAAGTGTAATCCAAAGTTTGCAGGTGGTGAATGGAAAGGTGAGCTCTAAAATGAGCAACTCCTCAATCCAACAGTTTGGTGACTGTCCTTTGTTTGTCATGCTGCTCTCTTATACAGTTGTACTTCCTGCTTCCTGTCATGTGTCTAGTCACATGGCAGGCCAACCATCCATTTTTTAAAGACACACACTCACTTAAAATGTTAAGAGTAATAAAATGGCCTAAAAAACATGTAAAACACTTAAAACTCTATAATACATTTAAATGATTGTAATAAATAGAGCGGTAAAACACGTCTTTCTAAAAGCCAGCATATTATATAAATAGTGAAGAAAAGGCAAAAGCTTACAGCACCTGGTATTCCCAGGCGGTCTCCCATCCAAGTACTAAGCAGGCCCGACACTGCTTAGCTTCCGAGATCAGACGAGATCGGGCGCTCTCAGCGCGGTATGGCCGTAAGCGAGGGCTGCTCCAAAAAGTGGGCTATTTAAAGATCAGCCTCCGTAAAAGCCAGCATATTATATAAATAGTGAAGAAAAGGCAAAAGCTTACAGCACCTGGTATTCCCAGGCGGTCTCCCATCCAAGTACTAAGCAGGCCCGACGCTGCTTAGCTTCCGAGATCAGACGAGATCGGGCGCTCTCAGCGCGGTATGGCCGTAAGCGAGGGCTGCTCCAAAAAGTGGGCTATTTAAAGATCAGCCTCCGTAAAAGCCAGCATATTATATAAATAGTGAAGAAAAGGCAAAAGCTTACAGCACCTGGTATTCCCAGGCGGTCTCCCATCCAAGTGTAACAATCGGCCTTATCAGCCGAGTTACAAGACTAAAATGGGATCAGATTTAACTGTGAGAGATGACTAGTGGTTAAAAGAATGAGACATAAAAGAAGATTGGTTTAAATAGATTTGGTTTATTTACAAGGTTCACATAAAAGACTTTAAAACAACACGATAAAACGAGGTAAACGCTGTTAAAAGAATACAGTTCATTTGTCCATACCCTAAAAACAGTCCAAGAATCCCAGTGTGTTGATAAGTCCAATGTGAGTGTCCACCGGTGTATATACAATCCACAGAAAGTGTAATCCAAAGTTTGCAGGTGGTGAATGGAAAGGTGAGCTCTAAAATTAGCAACTCCTCAATCCAACAGTTTGGTGACTGTCCTTTGTTTGTCATGCTGCTCTCTTATACAGTTGTACTTCCTGCTTCCTGTCATGTGTCTAGTCACATGGCAGGCCAACCATCCATTTTTTAAAGACACACACTCACTTAAAATGTTAAGAGTAATAAAATGGCCTAAAAAACATGTAAAACACTTAAAACTCTATAATACATTTAAATGATTGTAATAAATAGAGCGGTAAAACACGTCTTTCTAAAAGCCAGCATATTATATAAATAGTGAAGAAAAGGCAAAAGCTTACAGCACCTGGTATTCCCAGGCGGTCTCCCATCCAAGTACTAAGCAGGCCCGACACTGCTTAGCTTCCGAGATCAGACGAGATCGGGCGCTCTCAGCGCGGTATGGCCGTAAGTGAGGGCTGCTCCAAAAAGTGGGCTATTTAAAGATCAGCCTCCGTAAAAGCCAGCATATTATATAAATAGTGAAGAAAAGGCAAAAGCTTACAGCACCTGGTATTCCCAGGCGGTCTCCCATCCAAGTACTAAGCAGGCCCGACGCTGCTTAGCTTCCGAGATCAGACGAGATCGGGCGCTCTCAGCGCGGTATGGCCGTAAGCGAGGGCTGCTCCAAAAAGTGGGCTATTTAAAGATCAGCCTCCGTAAAAGCCAGCATATTATATAAATAGTGAAGAAAAGGCAAAAGCTTACAGCACCTGGTATTCCCAGGCGGTCTCCCATCCAAGTGTAACAATCGGCCTTATCAGCCGAGTTACAAGACTAAAATGGGATCAGATTTAACTGTGAGAGATGACTAGTGGTTAAAAGAATGAGACATAAAAGAAGATTGGTTTAAATAGATTTGGTTTATTTACAAGGTTCACATAAAAGACTTTAAAACAACACGATAAAACGAGGTAAACGCTGTTAAAAGAATACAGTTCATTTGTCCATACCCTAAAAACAGTCCAAGAATCCCAGTGTGTTGATAAGTCCAATGTGAGTGTCCACCGGTGTATATACAATCCACAGAAAGTGTAATCCAAAGTTTGCAGGTGGTGAATGGAAAGGTGAGCTCTAAAATGAGCAACTCCTCAATCCAACAGTTTGGTGACTGTCCTTTGTTTGTCATGCTGCTCTCTTATACAGTTGTACTTCCTGCTTCCTGTCATGTGTCTAGTCACATGGCAGGCCAACCATCCATTTTTTAAAGACACACACTCACTTAAAATGTTAAGAGTAATAAAATGGCCTAAAAAACATGTAAAACACTTAAAACTCTATAATACATTTAAATGATTGTAATAAATAGAGCGGTAAAACACGTCTTTCTAAAAGCCAGCATATTATATAAATAGTGAAGAAAAGGCAAAAGCTTACAGCACCTGGTATTCCCAGGCGGTCTCCCATCCAAGTACTAAGCAGGCCCGACGCTGCTTAGCTTCCGAGATCAGACGAGATCGGGCGCTCTTTTTTTTTTTTTTTTTTTTTTTTATTTTTTTTTTTTTTTTATTATAAAATAATTTCCACATTTACAATAAGTACATAATAAATTTCACCATTAGAACATTCAGCATTCCCTCATTTACACTTTTTCAGAAATTAAACATCAAAGCATTCAATGCTGTAACAGAGATAAATGTGCTTCCATCAACAAAAGTCTTACAAAATTCAGCATCCATATAAGTCTTAATCATCTTCATATGTTGTTTTATTAAGACCTTGAAAATAGACCAAACATTTTCTTTTCTTTTGTCAAAATAAGCTATATTTCTCCTTAATCGTACTGCATACCTTGCATGGCTTAACATCATATTTAAGAGAAGCACATTTCCTTTTACATTCCTTTCTTTCACCATGCCAAACAAAAATAACTTACTCCACTCTTCATCCACAAAATTTATATCCTCCCAATTCTTCCTTACGCAAAGCTTTAATAATTCATGATATTCTTTCAGGCCTTTACATTGTATATATAAATGCATTAAGGTCTCAACTTCCCTATCACATACATCACATTCTCTCGCAATATTTTTGTCAATCTGATGCAAAACCTCTTTTGTATATACTCTATTATGTCGCAATATAAAATCATTCTGTTGACATTCTATTGAGTTATATCTAATATTTAGGTTCTTCCACAACATTACCGGCTTTATCCCTGAGTATATATTTCTCCAATAAATTTCTGCGGCAGGTTTTTTAATTTCTTTTTTCAAGATAATCCAATAAAACTCTTTCAACAAAACCTTTGACAGTTCTACCTTACAATCACCCCGTTCAATATACATTTCGGGAAACTTGTACTCATTTGTTTTCACCTCTTGTTTGTCTATCAAGGTAATCCAGTCCTTAGGAATACAACTCTTAATTTTCTCAAAAACATTAATCACAGTACTTTTCCTCATATTTTCATTCTCTTCCATTACCATGTCCAGGATTGCCTGGGGGGGCAGAAAACCTGGAATTACTTCATAAACATAATCCTTTATCAGGTATAGACCAACTTTCATAAAACCTTTATTTTCCAGCATGTGTCCCTTATCTGTTATTTTAGGATTCAAAAACACGGGTTGATTTAGTACTAATTCAGGCATATTACACCTATAATGCACTTGTGGCAAAAATTTAACCCAAGCTTGGAATACTTCTTTATAGAACTGAGGTACATCTTTTATCATAGACTCTTTTAAACACATGAACAGATTACTTTGACTACAAGACCCAAATTTCGCCAAACAATCCCTCATACAATATTTCCATCCATAAGTTTCTTTGCTATATATATATTTCTTAACAATTTTAAGCCTTAATGCCTTCCTCCTCGTGTCCAAGTCCAACAATTTTAAGCCCCCATCCTTGTTATCTGCCATTAATACCTTTTTTGAGATCCTCACGTTTTTCCCACCCCACAAGAAATCTACTACAATAGAGTTTGCCTCTCTCAAGACCCACTCTGGCATGTCTAACACACTCAATGTATGAACGAATCTTGACATTAACAACATATTGATAACAGTCACTTTCCCTTTTAGTGTGAGGCTTCTTAATTTCCAATAGTTCACAGTTTGCTTTATTTTCTGTAGGATTATCGACCAAGATACATCCCTAGCCTTACTTTCTTCCAAACCTATATTTACCCCCAAAACTCTAATATAATCATCCACAATTTTAAAAGGGGTACCACAGTCAAATATTTTATTTTCCCCAAAGAACATAATTTCCGACTTCTCTACATTTATTTTTGCCCCTGCAGCACCACCATATGTATTCATGTGCTCCATTATCCTCTTTATGTCATCCATGTCCCTCACAGTGAACGTAGTGTCATCCGCATACTGATGAATTAAACTGACCCCATCACCTGCAAAATTAATTGGCTTCAGCTCTTTATCCGCTTTTATTAGAGTTGCGAGTGGTTCAACTGTAATACAGTATAGCAAAGCAGACAAAGGGCAACCCTGCCTTATGGACCTCTCAATTATAAAATCATCAGTTAAGACACCATTACACTTTACCACACTATGTGCACTATTATACAGCAACCTTATCCATGTTCTAAATCTACCACCAAAACCAAACGTTTCCAAAGTTTTCTCCAAAAATTGGTGCTCCACCCTATCAAAAGCTTTATTTAAATCTAAACTTAACAGAATGCCTCCTTCTTTCTTCATATAAAATACCACATCTCTAATTGTACTTATAATATCAGCAATATCTCTTCCAGGTATACTGTAAGCCTGCGTTGGGGCAACAATACTCCCTATCACTTTTTTTAGCCTATTGGCTAGAATTTTTGCCAATACCTTATAATCAGTATTTAAGAGGCTAATTGGTCTATAGTTTTCTAATTTTAATCTACTCCCCTTGTTTTTGAATAAAATACTTAGCACCCCCGCCACCATTGTCTTAGGCACATCCTGCTTTTCTTCCATATACTGATATAGCTCTAATAATATTGGTGCCAGAGCATCCCTAAAAGCTCTATAAAAATCTCCAGTTAGGCCATCTGATCCTGGGCTTTTATTAGTACTCAGACTAGAGATTGCCTCATTAATTTCCTGCAAAGAGATATCATTATCACAAAAAATCCTGTCAGTTTTTGATAATCTAGCACTAACTGTACTCAGTACTTTTCCCATACTTCCTAGATTTACGCCTTCTTTCCTAAATAGTGTCTTATAAAAGGATTCAACAGTGTCTAATATCCCTACCAAATCACTCACTTTTTTCCCTTTTTCATCTTCTAATTCAGTGATACAGTTTCTACCCTGCTTTTGCTTCTCCATGCTTAAGAAGAAGGATGTACACTTCTCCCCCTCTAAAGCATGTTTTACCCTGCTTCTTATAATAGCTCCCTTACATCTTTTTACTTCATATTTCTTTAAATCTGCTTTAATTTTTAAATAATTTTTCAAATCACAATTTGGATCACCATTTATTTCCTCCAGTTCTACAGAAAGTCTCTTTTGCAAGTCCTTGTAATCCCTCCTCTCTCTACTATTCTTTTCCTTTGCATACTTAATACTCAAAATCTTAATTTTCTGTTTTAAATTCTCCCATCTTACACATGCATTTTCAGAGTCTAAACTTTTCCTCCATCCAGACTTTATACAGTCCAAGATCTTTATCCTATAATTTACATCATTTAATAAGCTTGCATTCAAACACCAGACACCCCCACCTTTATGTTGCATTGTTTTACCCACTTGAAATTCCAGAACAGCATGATCACTGAATGTTGTAAACTTATAAGCTATATTTTTAATATACTGGACTATGTTCTGCCTTACCAGACAAAGATCAATTCTGCTTTGCTTTAGACTGTTGAGCACAACTTGTCTCCGAGAGTATTCTCTTTTATCAGGGTTTTCCAGTCTCCAAAGATCTACCAGGTTTACACCATTCATTAAGCTTATTAATTCATCCCTTGACGAGTCTCTTTTATAGCTCATATTATTTGCAACATCTATTCTACTGGACCAAACGTTAAAATCACCTACACAGATACAGTTATCTGTGCATAGTGTTCTTAGTTTCTTGAATAAATCCCTCCTATCTTTTTCATTATTTGGTGCATAGACATTAATCAACTTGAAGACACAATTTTGGAACTCAAAATCTATAATTAGAACTCTTCCTTCATTATCAGCATAAACCTGCTTAACATTTTGTACTGCATTGTTTTTAAACAAGCAAGCCACTCCACGAGCCTTACTACTGCCATGACTCACAAAAACATGATGATGCCATTTCCTTCTCACCTCTCTCATTTTATTACTATCCCAATTTGTTTCTTGAAAACAGTAAATATCTGCTTTTACCGCTATTAATATCTTTTCAAATTTGCACATGTTACCAAGACCATTAGCATTTAGGGATGCAATTTTAATCATAGCAGCAGCAGGTGTGAAGTTAAAAAAAAAAAAAATAAACCTTATTTCTTTTTCTTTATGTTTCCTTTCTCTCCCTTGTCATTCAGCATTCTTTTCTTCCTAACAAGTAGCTGCAGACTTTCGCATGCCACATCATCATACAAATCATAATCATCATCCTCATTTTCATCATCATCATCATCATCATCATCAACAACATCATCGGCATCATCATGATTATCGTCATCATTATCAACAACAATCTTTACAGTTCCTTCACATTTGAGAGCAGTCTTAGCTGACGCTAAAGATTGCGGGTTCTCATTGACTGTGGTTGTTTTACCCACATGTCTGTCCTTTTCTTTATTGTCCACGAGACCCTGGGCTAGTCCTGATCCAGCTCTCTGGAGGGAGGGAGTACCCACCTCAGCTTGGTTCATGTGATCCATCTGTCCTGAATGCAGTTGCTGACTTTCTATATCATCAAATGTATTCCCCATTGCGTCTTCTTGCATGGGCGTATTCTCCTCCTCATTTACCTCACTGGACAAGTCTGTTCCCCCCATCACGTCACCATAACGTACATCACTCAGTTCATTGCATTCTCTAGCATAATGTCCCTGTTTATCACACTTGTGACAAGTAAACTCAGGGCAGTCTCTCAATACATGACCAGGCTGAATACAGATGCGACACACTTTCACTTGTCTGTTATGAATCACTCTAAAGTACTCCGCACCCTCCAATGTTTCAAACTTGGTTGAATATGGTAATGACTGAACAGTATCAGTGAACTTAACTTTACAGAAACGAGTCCCATCTGCGATCTCTGTTCCTGGCCATTTCCTCCTCTTGATTGGCGAAGTTGCTTTAACACCCCATCCATTTAGTTTCTCTAGAATTTCCTCATCCGTAATATATACTGGAAGGTTCATGAATGAAACAACAAGCTCATCATTGCTCAGGTCTCTAGCCATGATTTGACAGTTTTTAATTTTAAATCCATCAATCAGTCTTTCTTTTCCTTTTCTATGGTTCATTGTAATCTCATACCTTTTATCTCCTTTGAAACGACATCCATTCACAGCTCCACAGACCTCATTAATTCCTCTGAGTAACTCCATCATCGTTATTTTCTCATCCCCAACAATTTCGACACACACCGTTAAGTTCTTGTCAAACTTCTTATCCTCCATCACGATACGATTCCCACTGTCCTTTTTAGATGTCAGCTCAGGTCGTCGCACTCGATTGTCTCCTTCCATGTGCTCCATTCAATTAACAAACAAAACCTCCAGGAACAAAAGAAAAACTCCTCCCACAAACAGTACTTGCTGAAGGAGTAGAAAAGAATGAGAAAAAGTACTTATTTCAATTCAACACTGAAGAAAGCAGCTCAAATTTCCACACTCTCCTAGCACACGCTCAGCGCAGTATGGCCATAAGCGAGGGCTGCTCCAAAAAGTGGGCTATTTAAAGATCAGCCTCCGTAAAAGCCAGCATATTATATAAATAGTGAAGAAAAGGCAAAAGCTTACAGCACCTGGTATTCCCAGGCGGTCTCCCATCCAAGTACTAAGCAGGCCCGACGCTGCTTAGCTTCCGAGATCAGACGAGATCGGGCGCTCTCAGCGCGGTATGGCCGTAAGCGAGGGCTGCTCCAAAAAGTGGGCTATTTAAAGATCAGCCTCCGTAAAAGCCAGCATATTATATAAATAGTGAAGAAAAGGCAAAAGCTTACAGCACCTGGTATTCCCAGGCGGTCTCCCATCCAAGTACTAAGCAGGCCCGACGCTGCTTAGCTTCCGAGATCAGACGAGATCGGGCGCTCTCAGCGCGGTATGGCCGTAAGCGAGGGCTGCTCCAAAAAGTGGGCTATTTAAAGATCAGCCTCCGTAAAAGCCAGCATATTATATAAATAGTGAAGAAAAGGCAAAAGCTTACAGCACCTGGTATTCCCAGGCGGTCTCCCATCCAAGTGTAACAATCGGCCTTATCAGCCGAGTTACAAGACTAAAATGGGATCAGATTTAACTGTGAGAGATGACTAGTGGTTAAAAGAATGAGACATAAAAGAAGATTGGTTTAAATAGATTTGGTTTATTTACAAGGTTCACATAAAAGACTTTAAAACAACACGATAAAACGAGGTAAACGCTGTTAAAAGAATACAGTTCATTTGTCCATACCCTAAAAACAGTCCAAGAATCCCAGTGTGTTGATAAGTCCAATGTGAGTGTCCACCGGTGTATATACAATCCACAGAAAGTGTAATCCAAAGTTTGCAGGTGGTGAATGGAAAGGTGAGCTCTAAAATTAGCAACTCCTCAATCCAACAGTTTGGTGACTGTCCTTTGTTTGTCATGCTGCTCTCTTATACAGTTGTACTTCCTGCTTCCTGTCATGTGTCTAGTCACATGGCAGGCCAACCATCCATTTTTTAAAGACACACACTCACTTAAAATGTTAAGAGTAATAAAATGGCCTAAAAAACATGTAAAACACTTAAAACTCTATAATACATTTAAATGATTGTAATAAATAGAGCGGTAAAACACGTCTTTCTAAAAGCCAGCATATTATATAAATAGTGAAGAAAAGGCAAAAGCTTACAGCACCTGGTATTCCCAGGCGGTCTCCCATCCAAATACTAAGCAGGCCCGACGCTGCTTAGCTTCCGAGATCAGACGAGATCGGGCGCTCTCAGCGCGGTATGGCCGTAAGCGAGGGCTGCTCCAAAAAGTGGGCTATTTAAAGATCAGCCTCCGTAAAAGCCAGCATATTATATAAATAGTGAAGAAAAGGCAAAAGCTTACAGCACCTGGTATTCCCAGGCGGTCTCCCATCCAAGTGTAACAATCGGCCTTATCAGCCGAGTTACAAGACTAAAATGGGATCAGATTTAACTGTGAGAGATGACTAGTGGTTAAAAGAATGAGACATAAAAGAAGATTGGTTTAAATAGATTTGGTTTATTTACAAGGTTCACATAAAAGACTTTAAAACAACACGATAAAACGAGGTAAACGCTGTTAAAAGAATACAGTTCATTTGTCCATACCCTAAAAACAGTCCAAGAATCCCAGTGTGTTGATAAGTCCAATGTGAGTGTCCACCGGTGTATATACAATCCACAGAAAGTGTAATCCAAAGTTTGCAGGTGGTGAATGGAAAGGTGAGCTCTAAAATGAGCAACTCCTCAATCCAACAGTTTGGTGACTGTCCTTTGTTTGTCATGCTGCTCTCTTATACAGTTGTACTTCCTGCTTCCTGTCATGTGTCTAGTCACATGGCAGGCCAACCATCCATTTTTTAAAGACACACACTCACTTAAAATGTTAAGAGTAATAAAATGGCCTAAAAAACATGTAAAACACTTAAAACTCTATAATACATTTAAATGATTGTAATAAATAGAGCGGTAAAACACGTCTTTCTAAAAGCCAGCATATTATATAAATAGTGAAGAAAAGGCAAAAGCTTACAGCACCTGGTATTCCCAGGCGGTCTCCCATCCAAGTACTAAGCAGGCCCGACGCTGCTTAGCTTCCGAGATCAGACGAGATCGGGCGCTCTCAGCGCGGTATGGCCGTAAGCGAGGGCTGCTCCAAAAAGTGGGCTATTTAAAGATCAGCCTCCGTAAAAGCCAGCATATTATATAAATAGTGAAGAAAAGGCAAAAGCTTACAGCACCTGGTATTCCCAGGCGGTCTCCCATCCAAGTACTAAGCAGGCCCGACGCTGCTTAGCTTCCGAGATCAGACGAGATCGGGCGCTCTCAGCGCGGTATGGCCGTAAGCGAGGGCTGCTCCAAAAAGTGGGCTATTTAAAGATCAGCCTCCGTAAAAGCCAGCATATTATATAAATAGTGAAGAAAAGGCAAAAGCTTACAGCACCTGGTATTCCCAGGCGGTCTCCCATCCAAGTGTAACAATCGGCCTTATCAGCCGAGTTACAAGACTAAAATGGGATCAGATTTAACTGTGAGAGATGACTAGTGGTTAAAAGAATGAGACATAAAAGAAGATTGGTTTAAATAGATTTGGTTTATTTACAAGGTTCACATAAAAGACTTTAAAACAACACGATAAAACGAGGTAAACGCTGTTAAAAGAATACAGTTCATTTGTCCATACCCTAAAAACAGTCCAAGAATCCCAGTGTGTTGATAAGTCCAATGTGAGTGTCCACCGGTGTATATACAATCCACAGAAAGTGTAATCCAAAGTTTGCAGGTGGTGAATGGAAAGGTGAGCTCTAAAATGAGCAACTCCTCAATCCAACAGTTTGGTGACTGTCCTTTGTTTGTCATGCTGCTCTCTTATACAGTTGTACTTCCTGCTTCCTGTCATGTGTCTAGTCACATGGCAGGCCAACCATCCATTTTTTAAAGACACACACTCACTTAAAATGTTAAGAGTAATAAAATGGCCTAAAAAACATGTAAAACACTTAAAACTCTATAATACATTTAAATGATTGTAATAAATAGAGCGGTAAAACACGTCTTTCTAAAAGCCAGCATATTATATAAATAGTGAAGAAAAGGCAAAAGCTTACAGCACCTGGTATTCCCAGGCGGTCTCCCATCCAAGTACTAAGCAGGCCCGACGCTGCTTAGCTTCCGAGATCAGACGAGATCGGGCGCTCTTTTTTTTTTTTTTTTTTTTTTTATTGTACAAAAATCATTATATATTTGAATACACATTGAATACACAAATCAATAATACATTTTCATTACTACTGAAGAAGAACCCAATACACAACAAAACCGTTATCACCAATTTCCGAGTATTTAGCATTGTTCGTAAATAAACATTCGTAAATATTACATGACACAAGCATCTTTTTAACCCAATCATAACAACAAATAAAAGCCTAAAAGCTAAACCAACAAAAGTTCATCTTCCCCTGGCATGTAAAAGTGCATATTTTTTAAAATACATATGACATCTTTTGTGAAAATTTCATAAAAATCTCCCATAATATTTTCTGATTTAAAATAACTGTACAGCATTTTGACATGATCTTCTGCCATCCATTTAAAAAGAAACCAAAGGTTTAAAACAAAATCTCTGTTTTTCGCTATATTCCTTCTTTTCCATATAGCTTTTTTTGCCACAATTAAAAACAAATTAATGAGTTTCTTGTTTGGTTTATTCTCTGCTATTCCCAACATAAACATTCTACTCCAATTAAAATCCTCTTCGTTACCTCTTAAATCTTTGATTAGTTTCTTAAATTCGTTAAAAAATGGGATCAACTCCTTACAGAATAAAAACAAATGTAAAATTCCCTCATCTGGTTTAAAAGGTAATAACTTAACGTATTACAACTCACAAAACAAACAAAAATTAAACACAAAATGGAGGAGAGCCTTCCTCTCCCAACTGCTGCCAACCACTTCCTGTTGCTCTCTAGCGCCTCAGGTGGGGGTATGGCCGTAAGCGAGGGCTGTTCCAAAAAGTGGGCTATTTAAAGATCAGCCTCCGTAAGAGCCAGCATATTATATAAATAGTGAAGAAAAGGCAAAAGCTTACAGCACCTGGTATTCCCAGGCGGTCTCCCATCCAAGTACTAAGCAGGCCCGACGCTGCTTAGCTTCCGAGATCAGACGAGATCGGGCGCTCTTTTTTTTTTTTTTTTTTTTTTTTTAAAAGGCAAAAGCTTACAGCACCTGGTATTCCCAGGCGGTCTCCCATCCAAGTACTAAGCAGGCCCGACGCTGCTTAGCTTCCGAGATCAGACGAGATCGGGCGCTCTTTTTTTTTTTTTTTTTTTTTTTATTATTATTATACAAGTTTAAAATTCATTACATGAATGAAATAAAAATGACAATTAAATTACATTTGAGCATATACAATTCATCATCCACAAAATACATCAAAATCAAAACATCAATTTTCTGGCATTTCAATCCCATTTCCTTTTAACACTTCCTCCACTTGTTTTGAAAATATTTTGTAAAACAGCATCTCTTTTTTTTCCATTTTAAAATAATTCCACAGTGTTAAAATGTACTCCTCAACCTTACATTTAAATAATCTCCACAGATCTAATACACACCCTTTACTCTTTCCTAAATTCCTCCTTTTCCATATAGCACTTTTCGCCAAAACCAATAACAACTCTATCACTTTTTTATTCTTGCATTTTTCCTTCACTCCCAAAATTAAAGTTTGATTCCAGTCACTCTCTTCTTTCCCATCCCTTAAACTCTTAATCATTTTCTTTAACATTTGAAAAAATGTTTCCAATTTTTCACAAAATAAAAACAAATGTAGAATACCTTCATCCTGTTTTTTACATATTTTACAAATGGCATCACTTTCCTTCCCCATTATACAAAGCCTCATTTCCGAAAAAATCACATTATGTCTGATAAAATAGTCTAGACACTCCAAATCTGTACTTCCAATCCCACTTCTTATATTCTTCCAAATATCATTCTCTTCAATTCCATTAAAATGTCTCAACCACATTTGATTTGCATTGGGTTTCTTAAAAATATATTTTTTAAGACATTGATAAAACATCCTTACATTACACAATCTCAAATCCACCATTTTGTCTTCCATTTTCATATACACATCAACTTTGCTTTCTGTTTCTTCTCTTTTTTTAATTTCTTCCAACCACTCTTTTGGTACTGCACTTTTAACTTCATCATATTGTTTTTCCAGACTAGCCACACTATATTCTTCTTTTTCTTCTTCCATAGCATCTATAATCACTTGTAACGGCAAAAATCCATCTTTAAATTCATACAACACATCTTTGACTTGCCTTATCCCTACTTCCCACCATTTCTTAAAAAATAAAACTTGTCCATTAAAAACAATGTTACTGTTCAAGAAAATAGGTTGATTGAGGACCGTTTTTCTCCCAAATGGCTTAAAATCAATCTCCTTGAGAAAAAAACCCCAAGCAACTAAAACCTCTTTATAAAAATTTGGTATCCCCTCCATCATCCAATTTTTGAGTTTCATCCATAAAATGTTATCATTTAAAAATACATTCCCACATTTTGCTAAAAAATGTTTCATTGTAATTTTCCAATCTCCCTTTTTATCCATGTCCAAATATTTTTTAACCACCTTCACTCTCATACTTTTCTTTTTTAATTCTATATCAACAAGTCCCAACCCTCCCTCTTCTGGCCTTCCAATGAGTGTGTGGTATGCTATTCTTGGGGGTTTTTTCTCCCATATAAAATCCATAATATATTCTTTTACTCTTTTTTCCACCCATTTTGGCATTGAAACCACTGATAAAATGTACCACATTTTGGTTAACATTAAAACGTTCGCTATTAAAACCTTCCCTTTCAAATTCAAAATTCTTTTTTGCCAAAAATTCAATCTGTTTTTCATTGCACCTATAACCTCTTCCCACATTCTGTCTGTTGCACTCTTCTCATCTTTACCTAGCGTTACTCCTAAAATCTTCATTTCTTGTACTTCTTTAAAACCCAGAACCTCTTTTAAATCAGACACTTCTCCAAATCTCATATAAACAGTTTTTTCCGCATTTACTTTTGCTCCTGTACCTTTACAAAACCTTGTCACCCTTTCCATTACATTTTCAACACTTTTATAATCTTCCACAATTAGTGTAGTGTCATCTGCATATTGAAATACTTTTGTTTCTTCTAGTCCCTCCTCAATTTTTATCCCTTTTATTTCTTTATCTTTTTGAATTAACATCCCTAGTGGTTCTGCTATCAGCGTATATAGCTGTGCTGATAATGGACATCCTTGTCTAATGGATCTTGTGACATTAAAAGGATTGGTTAAAAAGCCGTTACATTTTACTCTTGTCATTATATTTCTATATAAAATCCTTAACCACTCTTTAAAATTCTCCCCAAAACCAAAATGATCTAAAATCGAAAATAAAAACTCATGCTCCACTCTATCGAAAGCCTTCTCGAAGTCTAGGCTAATTATATATCCTTTCCTATTATTTTCCTTTAAAATACTCATTATGTCTCGTATACCACTTGTTGTATCCGCTATATCCCTCCCTGTCACCCCGTAGGCCTGGTTTGTCTCAATTATTTTTGGTAAGACATTCTTCAATCTACTTGATAAAATTTTAGCTAAAATCTTCAAATCTGCATTCAACATTGTAATCGGCCTATAATTCTTCAAACTCTTATTATCACCTTTTCTTTTATAAATCAACTTCATTAGTCCCATACTCATTCTTTGATCCAGCTCTTTTTTCTTAAATATTTCATCATACACTTCTTTTAAGATCTTACTTATTTCCTTCTTAAAAATCTTATAAAATTCATTCACTATTCCATCTATTCCCGGACTTTTGTTACTTTTTAGACTTTCTATCGCTTGTATTATCTCTTCTTCCTTTATTTCCTCGTCACAGTCTTTTTTGTCTTCTTCTTCTACTCTCGCTTTGATATGTTGCAGTAAGTAATTTTTGTTTTCCTCTTCTATACCTTCCTCTCTAAACAAGTCTTCATAAAAAATCCTTACTTCATTTAAGAGTAACTCTGTTCCTATTATGGACTCTTCATCTTTGTTTTTTAGTTCTTTTATTGTATCTGCCCTTCCCCTTCTTCTTTCTAGGTCAAAAAAAAATTTAGTACATTTTTCCCCTTCTATTGTGTATCTAGCTTTGCTCCTTAGTCTTGCCCCTTGACATTTTTCCTCTTCCATTTTCTTAAGCTTCTCTTCTAACTCTACTATTTTTTGAATATCCATTACCTTTTCCTTTGTTTCTTTTCTTAAACTTTCTCTAATTCCCTGTTCTTTAGCATTTTTGGCTTTTCTCATACCTTTACTAAATTCAATTGAATACTTCTTTATTTCATATTTTACATTTTCCCACCATATTCGTTTGTCTTCCCCATACATGCCATCCTTCTTTTCCTGTTCCATTAAATCATATATTCCCAATTTGTAATTCTCATCTTTTAAAATTCCAGAATTTAAAATCCACACCCCTGGTCCTTTATCCTCCTTGTTAAAATCTATTTTCCACCTTATCATCTTGTGATCACTAAAACTAGTGTCACTATAAACAATATCATCAATAAAATAATCTATATCCCTTGTACTTAAAATAAAATCAATTCTCGTTTGATTCAAAAAGTTACCAACCAAGCTCCTTCTAGTAAATTCTTTTTTGTTTTCATGTCTCTCCCTCCACACATCAGTCATGTTTCTTTCTTCCATTAAAGATACCAGCTCTTTTCTTCCCATGTCTGTTCTAAAAACCATTCCCTCCGCTATATCTCTTTTACTAAACACAGTGTTAAAATCTCCTACAATTATTACTGACTTCCATTTATCTATTATTCCTCTAATGTTTTCAAAAAACTCCCTTTTTTCTTTCTCTTCTGTTGGCGCATGAACATTCATTAAAATAAACTCTTTTTCCCCGTGACTTATTTCAACAGCATTACATTTTCCTTTTCCATCATTATATATTTCTTTCACTTTGCAGTCAATATCATTTCTTATTAAAATCGCCACTCCACTTCCTAACTTTACATCTCCATTACTATAAAACATTTCACCATTCCACATCTTTTTGACATTGTCAATTACCTCCTTTTTCCAGTTCGTTTCCTGAAATACAATAATGTCTTCTTTCTTGCATAGTTCTAGAGTATTTTTCAGTTTGTTCATATTCATTAATCCTCTTGCATTCCAGCATACAAAATTTAAAACCATACTGTACAAAAATAAATAATTAAAAACAGTCATTCTTGATTATCTTCTCCATCTTCCCCACTCAACACCTCAATTTTATTCTCTGAATACTTAAGTCTTTTCCTTTTTGCCATTTCCAAATTAGGTATTACCTTCAGTTGTTTTCTCCGTGGCATTATTCCCAGTCCTCTGTCCTTTTGGTTCTTTATTCCTTCCTCTCCTGTCAGTTCTACTACAATCAGTTCTCCTCCCCTTGATAGTGTTTCTTCCGCTGATTTCTCTTCCTCCATTCTTTCCTCCTGATCTTCTACTTCCTGTTGCTCTTCTTTTTCTTGTTCTTTACTAGTCCCATGTCCCTCTCTTCCAGTTATCTCGTACTGCTCTTCCTCTTCGTTTGTTTCTTGGGTTTCTGTAGTGTTGTTATGCATCTGCCCGTTCATTTGTTGCTCCTCCTCTTCCTCGTTGTTCTGCATCCAGCATTCACATTTGTTTAGCGTTTTAAAACAGTCTGGACACTTCACTGCATTGCATTCCCGTGCAAAATGACCATGCTCCTCACATTTGCGACACTTAAAGTCTGGACAATCCTTCAGGAAATGCTCCGGGCTCATACACAACCGGCAGGTTTTAACCTGCTTATTGTGTATCACCCGAAAATGCTGAGTTCCTTCTGCTGTCTCAAACCGCGTACTGTATGGGAGCGACGCCACCTCTCTTGGGAATTTAGCTTTGATGAACCTTGTTCCATCTTCAATATCCGTACCTGGATAACATCTCCTCTTCATACTTGAGACAGGGATAACTCCCCACCCCTCCAGTTTCGTTATGATGTCGTCGTCACTCAGATAGACGGGTATATGCATAAAAGACACCACATACTCCCTGTCTTCCAACTTCCTCACTTCACAAATGTGTCCATTGATATCCAGTCCATTTAACAGTTCATCACAACATTCCTCAGATTCCATTGTTACCTCATATTGTTTCTGTTGTTTCGGGCGCACCGCCAAAATTCCCTTCACACCGATTTTCTTCGTTATTGCTTTAATGATACTCTCTGCATTGCCATCTCTTGTTTCACTCACATCAATAGTTATTGTTGCCTCTTTCCTGTATAGCCTCTTTGTGCTGCTTATGATCCTTTCTCGTTGTCCTAATTCAGTCCTTTGTTCTTTTGCCATCTCTATCTCTGCCGCCATTTCCTTGTTGCTGCCGTGTAGTCCGTCCGAATCACTCATACTTGCGAAAAAACAACAAACACAAACCACTTCCCAGACAGCACACGGCTGCTGGTTAGTGGTTTAAAACAAAAAAACTAACTAACACAAACCAAAACTTATTTTCACTCACACTAACCAAATAAATCGAGAAGGTAAGAGTATCTCTCTTTCCAAACTGCAGTCACACACTTCCTGGTTTGCTCTAGGGCGCTCTCAGGGTGGTGTGGCCGTAAGCGAGGGCTGCTCCAAAAAGTGGGCTATTTAAAGATCAGCCTCCGTAAGAGCCAGCATATTATATAAATAGTGAAGAAAAGGCAAAAGCTTACAGCACCTGGTATTCCCAGGCGGTCTCCCATCCAAGTGTAACAATCGGCCTTATCAGCCGAGTTACAAGACTAAAATGGGATCAGATTTAACTGTGAGAGATGACTAGTGGTTAAAAGAATGAGACATAAAAGAAGATTGGTTTAAATAGATTTGGTTTATTTACAAGGTTCACATAAAAGACTTTAAAACAACACGATAAAACGAGGTAAACGCTGTTAAAAGAATACAGTTCATTTGTCCATACCCTAAAAACAGTCCAAGAATCCCAGTGTGTTGATAAGTCCAATGTGAGTGTCCACCGGTGTATATACAATCCACAGAAAGTGTAATCCAAAGTTTGCAGGTGGTGAATGGAAAGGTGAGCTCTAAAATTAGCAACTCCTCAATCCAACAGTTTGGTGACTGTCCTTTGTTTGTCATGCTGCTCTCTTATACAGTTGTACTTCCTGCTTCCTGTCATGTGTCTAGTCACATGGCAGGCCAACCATCCATTTTTTAAAGACACACACTCACTTAAAATGTTAAGAGTAATAAAATGGCCTAAAAAACATGTAAAACACTTAAAACTCTATAATACATTTAAATGATTGTAATAAATAGAGCGGTAAAACACGTCTTTCTAAAAGCCAGCATATTATATAAATAGTGAAGAAAAGGCAAAAGCTTACAGCACCTGGTATTCCCAGGCGGTCTCCCATCCAAGTACTAAGCAGGCCCGACGCTGCTTAGCTTCCGAGATCAGACGAGATCGGGCGCTCTCAGCGCGGTATGGCCGTAAGCGAGGGCTGCTCCAAAAAGTGGGCTATTTAAAGATCAGCCTCCGTAAAAGCCAGCATATTATATAAATAGTGAAGAAAAGGCAAAAGCTTACAGCACCTGGTATTCCCAGGCGGTCTCCCATCCAAGTGTAACAATCGGCCTTATCAGCCGAGTTACAAGACTAAAATGGGATCAGATTTAACTGTGAGAGATGACTAGTGGTTAAAAGAATGAGACATAAAAGAAGATTGGTTTAAATAGATTTGGTTTATTTACAAGGTTCACATAAAAGACTTTAAAACAACACGATAAAACGAGGTAAACGCTGTTAAAAGAATACAGTTCATTTGTCCATACCCTAAAAACAGTCCAAGAATCCCAGTGTGTTGATAAGTTCAATGTGAGTGTCCACCGGTGTATATACAATCCACAGAAAGTGTAATCCAAAGTTTGCAGGTGGTGAATGGAAAGGTGAGCTCTAAAATGAGCAACTCCTCAATCCAACAGTTTGGTGACTGTCCTTTGTTTGTCATGCTGCTCTCTTATACAGTTGTACTTCCTGCTTCCTGTCATGTGTCTAGTCACATGGCAGGCCAACCATCCATTTTTAAAGACACACACTCACTTAAAATGTTAAGAGTAATAAAATGGCCTAAAAAACATGTAAAACACTTAAAACTCTATAATACATTTAAATGATTGTAATAAATAGAGCGGTAAAACACGTCTTTCTAAAAGCCAGCATATTATATAAATAGTGAAGAAAAGGCAAAAGCTTACAGCACCTGGTATTCCCAGGCGGTCTCCCATCCAAGTACTAAGCAGGCCCGACGCTGCTTAGCTTCCGAGATCAGACGAGATCGGGCGCTCTCAGCGCGGTATGGCCGTAAGCGAGGGCTGCTCCAAAAAGTGGGCTATTTAAAGATCAGCCTCCGTAAAAGCCAGCATATTATATAAATAGTGAAGAAAAGGCAAAAGCTTACAGCACCTGGTATTCCCAGGCGGTCTCCCATCCAAGTACTAAGCAGGCCCGACGCTGCTTAGCTTCCGAGATCAGACGAGATCGGGCGCTCTCAGCGCGGTATGGCCGTAAGCGAGGGCTGCTCCAAAAAGTGGGCTATTTAAAGATCAGCCTCCGTAAAAGCCAGCATATTATATAAATAGTGAAGAAAAGGCAAAAGCTTACAGCACCTGGTATTCCCAGGCGGTCTCCCATCCAAGTACTAAGCAGGCCCGACGCTGCTTAGCTTCCGAGATCAGACGAGATCGGGCGCTCTCAGCGCGGTATGGCCGTAAGCGAGGGCTGCTCCAAAAAGTGGGCTATTTAAAGATCAG
Source organism: Garra rufa (assembly GCF_049309525.1). Taxonomy (NCBI): domain Eukaryota; kingdom Metazoa; phylum Chordata; class Actinopteri; order Cypriniformes; family Cyprinidae; genus Garra; species Garra rufa. Next base: position 3,410,791 of record NW_027394278.1, on the reverse strand, counting down.
CCTCCGTAAAAGCCAGCATATTATATAAATAGTGAAGAAAAGGCAAAAGCTTACAGCACCTGGTATTCCCAGGCGGTCTCCCATCCAAGTGTAACAATCGGCCTTATCAGCCGAGTTACAAGACTAAAATGGGATCAGATTTAACTGTGAGAGATGACTAGTGGTTAAAAGAATGAGACATAAAAGAAGATTGGTTTAAATAGATTTGGTTTATTTACAAGGTTCACATAAAAGACTTTAAAACAACACGATAAAACGAGGTAAACGCTGTTAAAAGAATACAGTTCATTTGTCCATACCCTAAAAACAGTCCAAGAATCCCAGTGTGTTGATAAGTCCAATGTGAGTGTCCACCGGTGTATATACAATCCACAGAAAGTGTAATCCAAAGTTTGCAGGTGGTGAATGGAAAGGTGAGCTCTAAAATTAGCAACTCCTCAATCCAACAGTTTGGTGACTGTCCTTTGTTTGTCATGCTGCTCTCTTATACAGTTGTACTTCCTGCTTCCTGTCATGTGTCTAGTCACATGGCAGGCCAACCATCCATTTTTTAAAGACACACACTCACTTAAAATGTTAAGAGTAATAAAATGGCCTAAAAAACATGTAAAACACTTAAAACTCTATAATACATTTAAATGATTGTAATAAATAGAGCGGTAAAACACGTCTTTCTAAAAGCCAGCATATTATATAAATAGTGAAGAAAAGGCAAAAGCTTACAGCACCTGGTATTCCCAGGCGGTCTCCCATCCAAGTACTAAGCAGGCCCGACGCTGCTTAGCTTCCGAGATCAGACGAGATCGGGCGCTCTCAGCGCGGTATGGCCGTAAGCGAGGGCTGCTCCAAAAAGTGGGCTATTTAAAGATCAGCCTCCGTAAAAGCCAGCATATTATATAAATAGTGAAGAAAAGGCAAAAGCTTACAGCACCTGGTATTCCCAGGCGGTCTCCCATCCAAGTGTAACAATCGGCCTTATCAGCCGAGTTACAAGACTAAAATGGGATCAGATTTAACTGTGAGAGATGACTAGTGGTTAAAAGAATGAGACATAAAAGAAGATTGGTTTAAATAGATTTGGTTTATTTACAAGGTTCACATAAAAGACTTTAAAACAACACGATAAAACGAGGTAAACGCTGTTAAAAGAATACAGTTCATTTGTCCATACCCTAAAAACAGTCCAAGAATCCCAGTGTGTTGATAAGTCCAATGTGAGTGTCCACCGGTGTATATACAATCCACAGAAAGTGTAATCCAAAGTTTGCAGGTGGTGAATGGAAAGGTGAGCTCTAAAATTAGCAACTCCTCAATCCAACAGTTTGGTGACTGTCCTTTGTTTGTCATGCTGCTCTCTTATACAGTTGTACTTCCTGCTTCCTGTCATGTGTCTAGTCACATGGCAGGCCAACCATCCATTTTTTAAAGACACACACTCACTTAAAATGTTAAGAGTAATAAAATGGCCTAAAAAACATGTAAAACACTTAAAACTCTATAATACATTTAAATGATTGTAATAAATAGAGCGGTAAAACACGTCTTTCTAAAAGCCAGCATATTATATAAATAGTGAAGAAAAGGCAAAAGCTTACAGCACCTGGTATTCCCAGGCGGTCTCCCATCCAAGTACTAAGCAGGCCCGACGCTGCTTAGCGTCCGAGATCAGACGAGATCGGGCGCTCTCAGCGCAGTATGGCCGTAAGCGAGGGCTGCTCCAAAAAGTGGGCTATTTAAAGATCAGCCTCCGTAAAAGCCAGCATATTATATAAATAGTGAAGAAAAGGCAAAAGCTTACAGCACCTGGTATTCCCAGGCGGTCTCCCATCCAAGTACTAAGCAGGCCCGACACTGCTTAGCTTCCGAGATCAGACGAGATCGGGCGCTCTCAGCGCGGTATGGCCGTAAGCGAGGGCTGCTCCAAAAGTGGGCTATTTAAAGATCAGCCTCCGTAAAAGCCAGCATATTATATAAATAGTGAAGAAAAGGCAAAAGCTTACAGCACCTGGTATTCCCAGGCGGTCTCCCATCCAAGTACTAAGCAGGCCCGACGCTGCTTAGCTTCCGAGATCAGACGAGATCGGGCGCTCTCAGCGCGGTATGGCCGTAAGCGAGGGCTGCTCCAAAAAGTGGGCTATTTAAAGATCAGCCTCCGTAAAAGCCAGCATATTATATAAATAGTGAAGAAAAGGCAAAAGCTTACAGCACCTGGTATTCCCAGGCGGTCTCCCATCCAAGTGTAACAATCGGCCTTATCAGCCGAGTTACAAGACTAAAATGGGATCAGATTTAACTGTGAGAGATGACTAGTGGTTAAAAGAATGAGACATAAAAGAAGATTGGTTTAAATAGATTTGGTTTATTTACAAGGTTCACATAAAAGACTTTAAAACAACACGATAAAACGAGGTAAACGCTGTTAAAAGAATACAGTTCATTTGTCCATACCCTAAAAACAGTCCAAGAATCCCAGTGTGTTGATAAGTCCAATGTGAGTGTCCACCGGTGTATATACAATCCACAGAAAGTGTAATCCAAAGTTTGCAGGTGGTGAATGGAAAGGTGAGCTCTAAAATTAGCAACTCCTCAATCCAACAGTTTGGTGACTGTCCTTTGTTTGTCATGCTGCTCTCTTATACAGTTGTACTTCCTGCTTCCTGTCATGTGTCTAGTCACATGGCAGGCCAACCATCCATTTTTTAAAGACACACACTCACTTAAAATGTTAAGAGTAATAAAATGGCCTAAAAAACATGTAAAACACTTAAAACTCTATAATACATTTAAATGATTGTAATAAATAGAGCGGTAAAACACGTCTTTCTAAAAGCCAGCATATTATATAAATAGTGAAGAAAAGGCAAAAGCTTACAGCACCTGGTATTCCCAGGCGGTCTCCCATCCAAGTACTAAGCAGGCCCGACGCTGCTTAGCGTCCGAGATCAGACGAGATCGGGCGCTCTCAGCGCAGTATGGCCGTAAGCGAGGGCTGCTCCAAAAAGTGGGCTATTTAAAGATCAGCCTCCGTAAAAGCCAGCATATTATATAAATAGTGAAGAAAAGGCAAAAGCTTACAGCACCTGGTATTCCCAGGCGGTCTCCCATCCAAGTACTAAGCAGGCCCGACACTGCTTAGCTTCCGAGATCAGACGAGATCGGGCGCTCTCAGCGCGGTATGGCCGTAAGCGAGGGCTGCTCCAAAAGTGGGCTATTTAAAGATCAGCCTCCGTAAAAGCCAGCATATTATATAAATAGTGAAGAAAAGGCAAAAGCTTACAGCACCTGGTATTCCCAGGCGGTCTCCCATCCAAGTACTAAGCAGGCCCGACGCTGCTTAGCTTCCGAGATCAGACGAGATCGGGCGCTCTCAGCGCGGTATGGCCGTAAGCGAGGGCTGCTCCAAAAAGTGGGCTATTTAAAGATCAGCCTCCGTAAAAGCCAGCATATTATATAAATAGTGAAGAAAAGGCAAAAGCTTACAGCACCTGGTATTCCCAGGCGGTCTCCCATCCAAATACTAAGCAGGCCCGACGCTGCTTAGCTTCCGAGATCAGACGAGATCGGGCGCTCTCAGCGCGGTATGGCCGTAAGCGAGGGCTGCTCCAAAAAGTGGGCTATTTAAAGATCAGCCTCCGTAAAAGCCAGCATATTATATAAATAGTGAAGAAAAGGCAAAAGCTTACAGCACCTGGTATTCCCAGGCGGTCTCCCATCCAAGTGTAACAATCGGCCTTATCAGCCGAGTTACAAGACTAAAATGGGATCAGATTTAACTGTGAGAGATGACTAGTGGTTAAAAGAATGAGACATAAAAGAAGATTGGTTTAAATAGATTTGGTTTATTTACAAGGTTCACATAAAAGACTTTAAAACAACACGATAAAACGAGGTAAACGCTGTTAAAAGAATACAGTTCATTTGTCCATACCCTAAAAACAGTCCAAGAATCCCAGTGTGTTGATAAGTCCAATGTGAGTGTCCACCGGTGTATATACAATCCACAGAAAGTGTAATCCAAAGTTTGCAGGTGGTGAATGGAAAGGTGAGCTCTAAAATGAGCAACTCCTCAATCCAACAGTTTGGTGACTGTCCTTTGTTTGTCATGCTGCTCTCTTATACAGTTGTACTTCCTGCTTCCTGTCATGTGTCTAGTCACATGGCAGGCCAACCATCCATTTTTTAAAGACACACACTCACTTAAAATGTTAAGAGTAATAAAATGGCCTAAAAAACATGTAAAACACTTAAAACTCTATAATACATTTAAATGATTGTAATAAATAGAGCGGTAAAACACGTCTTTCTAAAAGCCAGCATATTATATAAATAGTGAAGAAAAGGCAAAAGCTTACAGCACCTGGTATTCCCAGGCGGTCTCCCATCCAAGTACTAAGCAGGCCCGACACTGCTTAGCTTCCGAGATCAGACGAGATCGGGCGCTCTCAGCGCGGTATGGCCGTAAGCGAGGGCTGCTCCAAAAAGTGGGCTATTTAAAGATCAGCCTCCGTAAAAGCCAGCATATTATATAAATAGTGAAGAAAAGGCAAAAGCTTACAGCACCTGGTATTCCCAGGCGGTCTCCCATCCAAGTACTAAGCAGGCCCGACGCTGCTTAGCTTCCGAGATCAGACGAGATCGGGCGCTCTCAGCGCGGTATGGCCGTAAGCGAGGGCTGCTCCAAAAAGTGGGCTATTTAAAGATCAGCCTCCGTAAAAGCCAGCATATTATATAAATAGTGAAGAAAAGGCAAAAGCTTACAGCACCTGGTATTCCCAGGCGGTCTCCCATCCAAGTGTAACAATCGGCCTTATCAGCCGAGTTACAAGACTAAAATGGGATCAGATTTAACTGTGAGAGATGACTAGTGGTTAAAAGAATGAGACATAAAAGAAGATTGGTTTAAATAGATTTGGTTTATTTACAAGGTTCACATAAAAGACTTTAAAACAACACGATAAAACGAGGTAAACGCTGTTAAAAGAATACAGTTCATTTGTCCATACCCTAAAAACAGTCCAAGAATCCCAGTGTGTTGATAAGTCCAATGTGAGTGTCCACCGGTGTATATACAATCCACAGAAAGTGTAATCCAAAGTTTGCAGGTGGTGAATGGAAAGGTGAGCTCTAAAATTAGCAACTCCTCAATCCAACAGTTTGGTGACTGTCCTTTGTTTGTCATGCTGCTCTCTTATACAGTTGTACTTCCTGCTTCCTGTCATGTGTCTAGTCACATGGCAGGCCAACCATCCATTTTTTAAAGACACACACTCACTTAAAATGTTAAGAGTAATAAAATGGCCTAAAAAACATGTAAAACACTTAAAACTCTATAATACATTTAAATGATTGTAATAAATAGAGCGGTAAAACACGTCTTTCTAAAAGCCAGCATATTATATAAATAGTGAAGAAAAGGCAAAAGCTTACAGCACCTGGTATTCCCAGGCGGTCTCCCATCCAAGTACTAAGCAGGCCCGACGCTGCTTAGCTTCCGAGATCAGACGAGATCGGGCGCTCTCAGCGCGGTATGGCCGTAAGCGAGGGCTGCTCCAAAAAGTGGGCTATTTAAAGATCAGCCTCCGTAAGAGCCAGCATATTATATAAATAGTGAAGAAAAGGCAAAAGCTTACAGCACCTGGTATTCCCAGGCGGTCTCCCATCCAAGTGTAACAATCGGCCTTATCAGCCGAGTTACAAGACTAAAATGGGATCAGATTTAACTGTGAGAGATGACTAGTGGTTAAAAGAATGAGACATAAAAGAAGATTGGTTTAAATAGATTTGGTTTATTTACAAGGTTCACATAAAAGACTTTAAAACAACACGATAAAACGAGGTAAACGCTGTTAAAAGAATACAGTTCATTTGTCCATACCCTAAAAACAGTCCAAGAATCCCAGTGTGTTGATAAGTCCAATGTGAGTGTCCACCGGTGTATATACAATCCACAGAAAGTGTAATCCAAAGTTTGCAGGTGGTGAATGGAAAGGTGAGCTCTAAAATTAGCAACTCCTCAATCCAACAGTTTGGTGACTGTCCTTTGTTTGTCATGCTGCTCTCTTATACAGTTGTACTTCCTGCTTCCTGTCATGTGTCTAGTCACATGGCAGGCCAACCATCCATTTTTTAAAGACACACACTCACTTAAAATGTTAAGAGTAATAAAATGGCCTAAAAAACATGTAAAACACTTAAAACTCTATAATACATTTAAATGATTGTAATAAATAGAGCGGTAAAACACGTCTTTCTAAAAGCCAGCATATTATATAAATAGTGAAGAAAAGGCAAAAGCTTACAGCACCTGGTATTCCCAGGCGGTCTCCCATCCAAGTACTAAGCAGGCCCGACGCTGCTTAGCTTCCGAGATCAGACGAGATCGGGCGCTCTCAGCGCGGTATGGCCGTAAGCGAGGGCTGCTCCAAAAAGTGGGCTATTTAAAGATCAGCCTCCGTAAAAGCCAGCATATTATATAAATAGTGAAGAAAAGGCAAAAGCTTACAGCACCTGGTATTCCCAGGCGGTCTCCCATCCAAGTGTAACAATCGGCCTTATCAGCCGAGTTACAAGACTAAAATGGGATCAGATTTAACTGTGAGAGATGACTAGTGGTTAAAAGAATGAGACATAAAAGAAGATTGGTTTAAATAGATTTGGTTTATTTACAAGGTTCACATAAAAGACTTTAAAACAACACGATAAAACGAGGTAAACGCTGTTAAAAGAATACAGTTCATTTGTCCATACCCTAAAAACAGTCCAAGAATCCCAGTGTGTTGATAAGTCCAATGTGAGTGTCCACCGGTGTATATACAATCCACAGAAAGTGTAATCCAAAGTTTGCAGGTGGTGAATGGAAAGGTGAGCTCTAAAATGAGCAACTCCTCAATCCAACAGTTTGGTGACTGTCCTTTGTTTGTCATGCTGCTCTCTTATACAGTTGTACTTCCTGCTTCCTGTCATGTGTCTAGTCACATGGCAGGCCAACCATCCATTTTTTAAAGACACACACTCACTTAAAATGTTAAGAGTAATAAAATGGCCTAAAAAACATGTAAAACACTTAAAACTCTATAATACATTTAAATGATTGTAATAAATAGAGCGGTAAAACACGTCTTTCTAAAAGCCAGCATATTATATAAATAGTGAAGAAAAGGCAAAAGCTTACAGCACCTGGTATTCCCAGGCGGTCTCCCATCCAAGTACTAAGCAGGCCCGACGCTGCTTAGCTTCCGAGATCAGACGAGATCGGGCGCTCTCAGCGCGGTATGGCCGTAAGCGAGGGCTGCTCCAAAAAGTGGGCTATTTAAAGATCAGCCTCCGTAAAAGCCAGCATATTATATAAATAGTGAAGAAAAGGCAAAAGCTTACAGCACCTGGTATTCCCAGGCGGTCTCCCATCCAAGTACTAAGCAGGCCCGACGCTGCTTAGCTTCCGAGATCAGACGAGATCGGGCGCTCTCAGCGCGGTATGGCCGTAAGCGAGGGCTGCTCCAAAAAGTGGGCTATTTAAAGATCAGCCTCCGTAAAAGCCAGCATATTATATAAATAGTGAAGAAAAGGCAAAAGCTTACAGCACCTGGTATTCCCAGGCGGTCTCCCATCCAAGTACTAAGCAGGCCCGACGCTGCTTAGCTTCCGAGATCAGACGAGATCGGGCGCTCTCAGCGCGGTATGGCCGTAAGCGAGGGCTGCTCCAAAAAGTGGGCTATTTAAAGATCAGCCTCCGTAAAAGCCAGCATATTATATAAATAGTGAAGAAAAGGCAAAAGCTTACAGCACCTGGTATTCCCAGGCGGTCTCCCATCCAAGTGTAACAATCGGCCTTATCAGCCGAGTTACAAGACTAAAATGGGATCAGATTTAACTGTGAGAGATGACTAGTGGTTAAAAGAATGAGACATAAAAGAAGATTGGTTTAAATAGATTTGGTTTATTTACAAGGTTCACATAAAAGACTTTAAAACAACACGATAAAACGAGGTAAACGCTGTTAAAAGAATACAGTTCATTTGTCCATACCCTAAAAACAGTCCAAGAATCCCAGTGTGTTGATAAGTCCAATGTGAGTGTCCACCGGTGTATATACAATCCACAGAAAGTGTAATCCAAAGTTTGCAGGTGGTGAATGGAAAGGTGAGCTCTAAAATTAGCAACTCCTCAATCCAACAGTTTGGTGACTGTCCTTTGTTTGTCATGCTGCTCTCTTATACAGTTGTACTTCCTGCTTCCTGTCATGTGTCTAGTCACATGGCAGGCCAACCATCCATTTTTTAAAGACACACACTCACTTAAAATGTTAAGAGTAATAAAATGGCCTAAAAAACATGTAAAACACTTAAAACTCTATAATACATTTAAATGATTGTAATAAATAGAGCGGTAAAACACGTCTTTCTAAAAGCCAGCATATTATATAAATAGTGAAGAAAAGGCAAAAGCTTACAGCACCTGGTATTCCCAGGCGGTCTCCCATCCAAGTACTAAGCAGGCCCGACGCTGCTTAGCTTCCGAGATCAGACGAGATCGGGCGCTCTCAGCGCGGTATGGCCGTAAGCGAGGGCTGCTCCAAAAAGTGGGCTATTTAAAGATCAGCCTCCGTAAAAGCCAGCATATTATATAAATAGTGAAGAAAAGGCAAAAGCTTACAGCACCTGGTATTCCCAGGCGGTCTCCCATCCAAGTGTAACAATCGGCCTTATCAGCCGAGTTACAAGACTAAAATGGGATCAGATTTAACTGTGAGAGATGACTAGTGGTTAAAAGAATGAGACATAAAAGAAGATTGGTTTAAATAGATTTGGTTTATTTACAAGGTTCACATAAAAGACTTTAAAACAACACGATAAAACGAGGTAAACGCTGTTAAAAGAATACAGTTCATTTGTCCATACCCTAAAAACAGTCCAAGAATCCCAGTGTGTTGATAAGTCCAATGTGAGTGTCCACCGGTGTATATACAATCCACAGAAAGTGTAATCCAAAGTTTGCAGGTGGTGAATGGAAAGGTGAGCTCTAAAATTAGCAACTCCTCAATCCAACAGTTTGGTGACTGTCCTTTGTTTGTCATGCTGCTCTCTTATACAGTTGTACTTCCTGCTTCCTGTCATGTGTCTAGTCACATGGCAGGCCAACCATCCATTTTTTAAAGACACACACTCACTTAAAATGTTAAGAGTAATAAAATGGCCTAAAAAACATGTAAAACACTTAAAACTCTATAATACATTTAAATGATTGTAATAAATAGAGCGGTAAAACACGTCTTTCTAAAAGCCAGCATATTATATAAATAGTGAAGAAAAGGCAAAAGCTTACAGCACCTGGTATTCCCAGGCGGTCTCCCATCCAAGTACTAAGCAGGCCCGACGCTGCTTAGCTTCCGAGATCAGACGAGATCGGGCGCTCTCAGCGCGGTATGGCCGTAAGCGAGGGCTGCTCCAAAAAGTGGGCTATTTAAAGATCAGCCTCCGTAAAAGCCAGCATATTATATAAATAGTGAAGAAAAGGCAAAAGCTTACAGCACCTGGTATTCCCAGGCGGTCTCCCATCCAAGTGTAACAATCGGCCTTATCAGCCGAGTTACAAGACTAAAATGGGATCAGATTTAACTGTGAGAGATGACTAGTGGTTAAAAGAATGAGACATAAAAGAAGATTGGTTTAAATAGATTTGGTTTATTTACAAGGTTCACATAAAAGACTTTAAAACAACACGATAAAACGAGGTAAACGCTGTTAAAAGAATACAGTTCATTTGTCCATACCCTAAAAACAGTCCAAGAATCCCAGTGTGTTGATAAGTCCAATGTGAGTGTCCACCGGTGTATATACAATCCACAGAAAGTGTAATCCAAAGTTTGCAGGTGGTGAATGGAAAGGTGAGCTCTAAAATTAGCAACTCCTCAATCCAACAGTTTGGTGACTGTCCTTTGTTTGTCATGCTGCTCTCTTATACAGTTGTACTTCCTGCTTCCTGTCATGTGTCTAGTCACATGGCAGGCCAACCATCCATTTTTTAAAGACACACACTCACTTAAAATGTTAAGAGTAATAAAATGGCCTAAAAAACATGTAAAACACTTAAAACTCTATAATACATTTAAATGATTGTAATAAATAGAGCGGTAAAACACGTCTTTCTAAAAGCCAGCATATTATATAAATAGTGAAGAAAAGGCAAAAGCTTACAGCACCTGGTATTCCCAGGCGGTCTCCCATCCAAATACTAAGCAGGCCCGACGCTGCTTAGCTTCCGAGATCAGACGAGATCGGGCGCTCTCAGCGCGGTATGGCCGTAAGCGAGGGCTGCTCCAAAAAGTGGGCTATTTAAAGATCAGCCTCCGTAAAAGCCAGCATATTATATAAATAGTGAAGAAAAGGCAAAAGCTTACAGCACCTGGTATTCCCAGGCGGTCTCCCATCCAAGTGTAACAATCGGCCTTATCAGCCGAGTTACAAGACTAAAATGGGATCAGATTTAACTGTGAGAGATGACTAGTGGTTAAAAGAATGAGACATAAAAGAAGATTGGTTTAAATAGATTTGGTTTATTTACAAGGTTCACATAAAAGACTTTAAAACAACACGATAAAACGAGGTAAACGCTGTTAAAAGAATACAGTTCATTTGTCCATACCCTAAAAACAGTCCAAGAATCCCAGTGTGTTGATAAGTCCAATGTGAGTGTCCACCGGTGTATATACAATCCACAGAAAGTGTAATCCAAAGTTTGCAGGTGGTGAATGGAAAGGTGAGCTCTAAAATGAGCAACTCCTCAATCCAACAGTTTGGTGACTGTCCTTTGTTTGTCATGCTGCTCTCTTATACAGTTGTACTTCCTGCTTCCTGTCATGTGTCTAGTCACATGGCAGGCCAACCATCCATTTTTTAAAGACACACACTCACTTAAAATGTTAAGAGTAATAAAATGGCCTAAAAAACATGTAAAACACTTAAAACTCTATAATACATTTAAATGATTGTAATAAATAGAGCGGTAAAACACGTCTTTCTAAAAGCCAGCATATTATATAAATAGTGAAGAAAAGGCAAAAGCTTACAGCACCTGGTATTCCCAGGCGGTCTCCCATCCAAGTACTAAGCAGGCCCGACACTGCTTAGCTTCCGAGATCAGACGAGATCGGGCGCTCTCAGCGCGGTATGGCCGTAAGCGAGGGCTGCTCCAAAAAGTGGGCTATTTAAAGATCAGCCTCCGTAAAAGCCAGCATATTATATAAATAGTGAAGAAAAGGCAAAAGCTTACAGCACCTGGTATTCCCAGGCGGTCTCCCATCCAAGTACTAAGCAGGCCCGACGCTGCTTAGCTTCCGAGATCAGACGAGATCGGGCGCTCTCAGCGCGGTATGGCCGTAAGCGAGGGCTGCTCCAAAAAGTGGGCTATTTAAAGATCAGCCTCCGTAAAAGCCAGCATATTATATAAATAGTGAAGAAAAGGCAAAAGCTTACAGCACCTGGTATTCCCAGGCGGTCTCCCATCCAAGTGTAACAATCGGCCTTATCAGCCGAGTTACAAGACTAAAATGGGATCAGATTTAACTGTGAGAGATGACTAGTGGTTAAAAGAATGAGACATAAAAGAAGATTGGTTTAAATAGATTTGGTTTATTTACAAGGTTCACATAAAAGACTTTAAAACAACACGATAAAACGAGGTAAACGCTGTTAAAAGAATACAGTTCATTTGTCCATACCCTAAAAACAGTCCAAGAATCCCAGTGTGTTGATAAGTCCAATGTGAGTGTCCACCGGTGTATATACAATCCACAGAAAGTGTAATCCAAAGTTTGCAGGTGGTGAATGGAAAGGTGAGCTCTAAAATTAGCAACTCCTCAATCCAACAGTTTGGTGACTGTCCTTTGTTTGTCATGCTGCTCTCTTATACAGTTGTACTTCCTGCTTCCTGTCATGTGTCTAGTCACATGGCAGGCCAACCATCCATTTTTTAAAGACACACACTCACTTAAAATGTTAAGAGTAATAAAATGGCCTAAAAAACATGTAAAACACTTAAAACTCTATAATACATTTAAATGATTGTAATAAATAGAGCGGTAAAACACGTCTTTCTAAAAGCCAGCATATTATATAAATAGTGAAGAAAAGGCAAAAGCTTACAGCACCTGGTATTCCCAGGCGGTCTCCCATCCAAGTACTAAGCAGGCCCGACACTGCTTAGCTTCCGAGATCAGACGAGATCGGGCGCTCTCAGCGCGGTATGGCCGTAAGTGAGGGCTGCTCCAAAAAGTGGGCTATTTAAAGATCAGCCTCCGTAAAAGCCAGCATATTATATAAATAGTGAAGAAAAGGCAAAAGCTTACAGCACCTGGTATTCCCAGGCGGTCTCCCATCCAAGTACTAAGCAGGCCCGACGCTGCTTAGCTTCCGAGATCAGACGAGATCGGGCGCTCTCAGCGCGGTATGGCCGTAAGCGAGGGCTGCTCCAAAAAGTGGGCTATTTAAAGATCAGCCTCCGTAAAAGCCAGCATATTATATAAATAGTGAAGAAAAGGCAAAAGCTTACAGCACCTGGTATTCCCAGGCGGTCTCCCATCCAAGTGTAACAATCGGCCTTATCAGCCGAGTTACAAGACTAAAATGGGATCAGATTTAACTGTGAGAGATGACTAGTGGTTAAAAGAATGAGACATAAAAGAAGATTGGTTTAAATAGATTTGGTTTATTTACAAGGTTCACATAAAAGACTTTAAAACAACACGATAAAACGAGGTAAACGCTGTTAAAAGAATACAGTTCATTTGTCCATACCCTAAAAACAGTCCAAGAATCCCAGTGTGTTGATAAGTCCAATGTGAGTGTCCACCGGTGTATATACAATCCACAGAAAGTGTAATCCAAAGTTTGCAGGTGGTGAATGGAAAGGTGAGCTCTAAAATGAGCAACTCCTCAATCCAACAGTTTGGTGACTGTCCTTTGTTTGTCATGCTGCTCTCTTATACAGTTGTACTTCCTGCTTCCTGTCATGTGTCTAGTCACATGGCAGGCCAACCATCCATTTTTTAAAGACACACACTCACTTAAAATGTTAAGAGTAATAAAATGGCCTAAAAAACATGTAAAACACTTAAAACTCTATAATACATTTAAATGATTGTAATAAATAGAGCGGTAAAACACGTCTTTCTAAAAGCCAGCATATTATATAAATAGTGAAGAAAAGGCAAAAGCTTACAGCACCTGGTATTCCCAGGCGGTCTCCCATCCAAGTACTAAGCAGGCCCGACGCTGCTTAGCTTCCGAGATCAGACGAGATCGGGCGCTCTTTTTTTTTTTTTTTTTTTTTTTTATTTTTTTTTTTTTTTTATTATAAAATAATTTCCACATTTACAATAAGTACATAATAAATTTCACCATTAGAACATTCAGCATTCCCTCATTTACACTTTTTCAGAAATTAAACATCAAAGCATTCAATGCTGTAACAGAGATAAATGTGCTTCCATCAACAAAAGTCTTACAAAATTCAGCATCCATATAAGTCTTAATCATCTTCATATGTTGTTTTATTAAGACCTTGAAAATAGACCAAACATTTTCTTTTCTTTTGTCAAAATAAGCTATATTTCTCCTTAATCGTACTGCATACCTTGCATGGCTTAACATCATATTTAAGAGAAGCACATTTCCTTTTACATTCCTTTCTTTCACCATGCCAAACAAAAATAACTTACTCCACTCTTCATCCACAAAATTTATATCCTCCCAATTCTTCCTTACGCAAAGCTTTAATAATTCATGATATTCTTTCAGGCCTTTACATTGTATATATAAATGCATTAAGGTCTCAACTTCCCTATCACATACATCACATTCTCTCGCAATATTTTTGTCAATCTGATGCAAAACCTCTTTTGTATATACTCTATTATGTCGCAATATAAAATCATTCTGTTGACATTCTATTGAGTTATATCTAATATTTAGGTTCTTCCACAACATTACCGGCTTTATCCCTGAGTATATATTTCTCCAATAAATTTCTGCGGCAGGTTTTTTAATTTCTTTTTTCAAGATAATCCAATAAAACTCTTTCAACAAAACCTTTGACAGTTCTACCTTACAATCACCCCGTTCAATATACATTTCGGGAAACTTGTACTCATTTGTTTTCACCTCTTGTTTGTCTATCAAGGTAATCCAGTCCTTAGGAATACAACTCTTAATTTTCTCAAAAACATTAATCACAGTACTTTTCCTCATATTTTCATTCTCTTCCATTACCATGTCCAGGATTGCCTGGGGGGGCAGAAAACCTGGAATTACTTCATAAACATAATCCTTTATCAGGTATAGACCAACTTTCATAAAACCTTTATTTTCCAGCATGTGTCCCTTATCTGTTATTTTAGGATTCAAAAACACGGGTTGATTTAGTACTAATTCAGGCATATTACACCTATAATGCACTTGTGGCAAAAATTTAACCCAAGCTTGGAATACTTCTTTATAGAACTGAGGTACATCTTTTATCATAGACTCTTTTAAACACATGAACAGATTACTTTGACTACAAGACCCAAATTTCGCCAAACAATCCCTCATACAATATTTCCATCCATAAGTTTCTTTGCTATATATATATTTCTTAACAATTTTAAGCCTTAATGCCTTCCTCCTCGTGTCCAAGTCCAACAATTTTAAGCCCCCATCCTTGTTATCTGCCATTAATACCTTTTTTGAGATCCTCACGTTTTTCCCACCCCACAAGAAATCTACTACAATAGAGTTTGCCTCTCTCAAGACCCACTCTGGCATGTCTAACACACTCAATGTATGAACGAATCTTGACATTAACAACATATTGATAACAGTCACTTTCCCTTTTAGTGTGAGGCTTCTTAATTTCCAATAGTTCACAGTTTGCTTTATTTTCTGTAGGATTATCGACCAAGATACATCCCTAGCCTTACTTTCTTCCAAACCTATATTTACCCCCAAAACTCTAATATAATCATCCACAATTTTAAAAGGGGTACCACAGTCAAATATTTTATTTTCCCCAAAGAACATAATTTCCGACTTCTCTACATTTATTTTTGCCCCTGCAGCACCACCATATGTATTCATGTGCTCCATTATCCTCTTTATGTCATCCATGTCCCTCACAGTGAACGTAGTGTCATCCGCATACTGATGAATTAAACTGACCCCATCACCTGCAAAATTAATTGGCTTCAGCTCTTTATCCGCTTTTATTAGAGTTGCGAGTGGTTCAACTGTAATACAGTATAGCAAAGCAGACAAAGGGCAACCCTGCCTTATGGACCTCTCAATTATAAAATCATCAGTTAAGACACCATTACACTTTACCACACTATGTGCACTATTATACAGCAACCTTATCCATGTTCTAAATCTACCACCAAAACCAAACGTTTCCAAAGTTTTCTCCAAAAATTGGTGCTCCACCCTATCAAAAGCTTTATTTAAATCTAAACTTAACAGAATGCCTCCTTCTTTCTTCATATAAAATACCACATCTCTAATTGTACTTATAATATCAGCAATATCTCTTCCAGGTATACTGTAAGCCTGCGTTGGGGCAACAATACTCCCTATCACTTTTTTTAGCCTATTGGCTAGAATTTTTGCCAATACCTTATAATCAGTATTTAAGAGGCTAATTGGTCTATAGTTTTCTAATTTTAATCTACTCCCCTTGTTTTTGAATAAAATACTTAGCACCCCCGCCACCATTGTCTTAGGCACATCCTGCTTTTCTTCCATATACTGATATAGCTCTAATAATATTGGTGCCAGAGCATCCCTAAAAGCTCTATAAAAATCTCCAGTTAGGCCATCTGATCCTGGGCTTTTATTAGTACTCAGACTAGAGATTGCCTCATTAATTTCCTGCAAAGAGATATCATTATCACAAAAAATCCTGTCAGTTTTTGATAATCTAGCACTAACTGTACTCAGTACTTTTCCCATACTTCCTAGATTTACGCCTTCTTTCCTAAATAGTGTCTTATAAAAGGATTCAACAGTGTCTAATATCCCTACCAAATCACTCACTTTTTTCCCTTTTTCATCTTCTAATTCAGTGATACAGTTTCTACCCTGCTTTTGCTTCTCCATGCTTAAGAAGAAGGATGTACACTTCTCCCCCTCTAAAGCATGTTTTACCCTGCTTCTTATAATAGCTCCCTTACATCTTTTTACTTCATATTTCTTTAAATCTGCTTTAATTTTTAAATAATTTTTCAAATCACAATTTGGATCACCATTTATTTCCTCCAGTTCTACAGAAAGTCTCTTTTGCAAGTCCTTGTAATCCCTCCTCTCTCTACTATTCTTTTCCTTTGCATACTTAATACTCAAAATCTTAATTTTCTGTTTTAAATTCTCCCATCTTACACATGCATTTTCAGAGTCTAAACTTTTCCTCCATCCAGACTTTATACAGTCCAAGATCTTTATCCTATAATTTACATCATTTAATAAGCTTGCATTCAAACACCAGACACCCCCACCTTTATGTTGCATTGTTTTACCCACTTGAAATTCCAGAACAGCATGATCACTGAATGTTGTAAACTTATAAGCTATATTTTTAATATACTGGACTATGTTCTGCCTTACCAGACAAAGATCAATTCTGCTTTGCTTTAGACTGTTGAGCACAACTTGTCTCCGAGAGTATTCTCTTTTATCAGGGTTTTCCAGTCTCCAAAGATCTACCAGGTTTACACCATTCATTAAGCTTATTAATTCATCCCTTGACGAGTCTCTTTTATAGCTCATATTATTTGCAACATCTATTCTACTGGACCAAACGTTAAAATCACCTACACAGATACAGTTATCTGTGCATAGTGTTCTTAGTTTCTTGAATAAATCCCTCCTATCTTTTTCATTATTTGGTGCATAGACATTAATCAACTTGAAGACACAATTTTGGAACTCAAAATCTATAATTAGAACTCTTCCTTCATTATCAGCATAAACCTGCTTAACATTTTGTACTGCATTGTTTTTAAACAAGCAAGCCACTCCACGAGCCTTACTACTGCCATGACTCACAAAAACATGATGATGCCATTTCCTTCTCACCTCTCTCATTTTATTACTATCCCAATTTGTTTCTTGAAAACAGTAAATATCTGCTTTTACCGCTATTAATATCTTTTCAAATTTGCACATGTTACCAAGACCATTAGCATTTAGGGATGCAATTTTAATCATAGCAGCAGCAGGTGTGAAGTTAAAAAAAAAAAAAATAAACCTTATTTCTTTTTCTTTATGTTTCCTTTCTCTCCCTTGTCATTCAGCATTCTTTTCTTCCTAACAAGTAGCTGCAGACTTTCGCATGCCACATCATCATACAAATCATAATCATCATCCTCATTTTCATCATCATCATCATCATCATCATCAACAACATCATCGGCATCATCATGATTATCGTCATCATTATCAACAACAATCTTTACAGTTCCTTCACATTTGAGAGCAGTCTTAGCTGACGCTAAAGATTGCGGGTTCTCATTGACTGTGGTTGTTTTACCCACATGTCTGTCCTTTTCTTTATTGTCCACGAGACCCTGGGCTAGTCCTGATCCAGCTCTCTGGAGGGAGGGAGTACCCACCTCAGCTTGGTTCATGTGATCCATCTGTCCTGAATGCAGTTGCTGACTTTCTATATCATCAAATGTATTCCCCATTGCGTCTTCTTGCATGGGCGTATTCTCCTCCTCATTTACCTCACTGGACAAGTCTGTTCCCCCCATCACGTCACCATAACGTACATCACTCAGTTCATTGCATTCTCTAGCATAATGTCCCTGTTTATCACACTTGTGACAAGTAAACTCAGGGCAGTCTCTCAATACATGACCAGGCTGAATACAGATGCGACACACTTTCACTTGTCTGTTATGAATCACTCTAAAGTACTCCGCACCCTCCAATGTTTCAAACTTGGTTGAATATGGTAATGACTGAACAGTATCAGTGAACTTAACTTTACAGAAACGAGTCCCATCTGCGATCTCTGTTCCTGGCCATTTCCTCCTCTTGATTGGCGAAGTTGCTTTAACACCCCATCCATTTAGTTTCTCTAGAATTTCCTCATCCGTAATATATACTGGAAGGTTCATGAATGAAACAACAAGCTCATCATTGCTCAGGTCTCTAGCCATGATTTGACAGTTTTTAATTTTAAATCCATCAATCAGTCTTTCTTTTCCTTTTCTATGGTTCATTGTAATCTCATACCTTTTATCTCCTTTGAAACGACATCCATTCACAGCTCCACAGACCTCATTAATTCCTCTGAGTAACTCCATCATCGTTATTTTCTCATCCCCAACAATTTCGACACACACCGTTAAGTTCTTGTCAAACTTCTTATCCTCCATCACGATACGATTCCCACTGTCCTTTTTAGATGTCAGCTCAGGTCGTCGCACTCGATTGTCTCCTTCCATGTGCTCCATTCAATTAACAAACAAAACCTCCAGGAACAAAAGAAAAACTCCTCCCACAAACAGTACTTGCTGAAGGAGTAGAAAAGAATGAGAAAAAGTACTTATTTCAATTCAACACTGAAGAAAGCAGCTCAAATTTCCACACTCTCCTAGCACACGCTCAGCGCAGTATGGCCATAAGCGAGGGCTGCTCCAAAAAGTGGGCTATTTAAAGATCAGCCTCCGTAAAAGCCAGCATATTATATAAATAGTGAAGAAAAGGCAAAAGCTTACAGCACCTGGTATTCCCAGGCGGTCTCCCATCCAAGTACTAAGCAGGCCCGACGCTGCTTAGCTTCCGAGATCAGACGAGATCGGGCGCTCTCAGCGCGGTATGGCCGTAAGCGAGGGCTGCTCCAAAAAGTGGGCTATTTAAAGATCAGCCTCCGTAAAAGCCAGCATATTATATAAATAGTGAAGAAAAGGCAAAAGCTTACAGCACCTGGTATTCCCAGGCGGTCTCCCATCCAAGTACTAAGCAGGCCCGACGCTGCTTAGCTTCCGAGATCAGACGAGATCGGGCGCTCTCAGCGCGGTATGGCCGTAAGCGAGGGCTGCTCCAAAAAGTGGGCTATTTAAAGATCAGCCTCCGTAAAAGCCAGCATATTATATAAATAGTGAAGAAAAGGCAAAAGCTTACAGCACCTGGTATTCCCAGGCGGTCTCCCATCCAAGTGTAACAATCGGCCTTATCAGCCGAGTTACAAGACTAAAATGGGATCAGATTTAACTGTGAGAGATGACTAGTGGTTAAAAGAATGAGACATAAAAGAAGATTGGTTTAAATAGATTTGGTTTATTTACAAGGTTCACATAAAAGACTTTAAAACAACACGATAAAACGAGGTAAACGCTGTTAAAAGAATACAGTTCATTTGTCCATACCCTAAAAACAGTCCAAGAATCCCAGTGTGTTGATAAGTCCAATGTGAGTGTCCACCGGTGTATATACAATCCACAGAAAGTGTAATCCAAAGTTTGCAGGTGGTGAATGGAAAGGTGAGCTCTAAAATTAGCAACTCCTCAATCCAACAGTTTGGTGACTGTCCTTTGTTTGTCATGCTGCTCTCTTATACAGTTGTACTTCCTGCTTCCTGTCATGTGTCTAGTCACATGGCAGGCCAACCATCCATTTTTTAAAGACACACACTCACTTAAAATGTTAAGAGTAATAAAATGGCCTAAAAAACATGTAAAACACTTAAAACTCTATAATACATTTAAATGATTGTAATAAATAGAGCGGTAAAACACGTCTTTCTAAAAGCCAGCATATTATATAAATAGTGAAGAAAAGGCAAAAGCTTACAGCACCTGGTATTCCCAGGCGGTCTCCCATCCAAATACTAAGCAGGCCCGACGCTGCTTAGCTTCCGAGATCAGACGAGATCGGGCGCTCTCAGCGCGGTATGGCCGTAAGCGAGGGCTGCTCCAAAAAGTGGGCTATTTAAAGATCAGCCTCCGTAAAAGCCAGCATATTATATAAATAGTGAAGAAAAGGCAAAAGCTTACAGCACCTGGTATTCCCAGGCGGTCTCCCATCCAAGTGTAACAATCGGCCTTATCAGCCGAGTTACAAGACTAAAATGGGATCAGATTTAACTGTGAGAGATGACTAGTGGTTAAAAGAATGAGACATAAAAGAAGATTGGTTTAAATAGATTTGGTTTATTTACAAGGTTCACATAAAAGACTTTAAAACAACACGATAAAACGAGGTAAACGCTGTTAAAAGAATACAGTTCATTTGTCCATACCCTAAAAACAGTCCAAGAATCCCAGTGTGTTGATAAGTCCAATGTGAGTGTCCACCGGTGTATATACAATCCACAGAAAGTGTAATCCAAAGTTTGCAGGTGGTGAATGGAAAGGTGAGCTCTAAAATGAGCAACTCCTCAATCCAACAGTTTGGTGACTGTCCTTTGTTTGTCATGCTGCTCTCTTATACAGTTGTACTTCCTGCTTCCTGTCATGTGTCTAGTCACATGGCAGGCCAACCATCCATTTTTTAAAGACACACACTCACTTAAAATGTTAAGAGTAATAAAATGGCCTAAAAAACATGTAAAACACTTAAAACTCTATAATACATTTAAATGATTGTAATAAATAGAGCGGTAAAACACGTCTTTCTAAAAGCCAGCATATTATATAAATAGTGAAGAAAAGGCAAAAGCTTACAGCACCTGGTATTCCCAGGCGGTCTCCCATCCAAGTACTAAGCAGGCCCGACACTGCTTAGCTTCCGAGATCAGACGAGATCGGGCGCTCTCAGCGCGGTATGGCCGTAAGCGAGGGCTGCTCCAAAAAGTGGGCTATTTAAAGATCAGCCTCCGTAAAAGCCAGCATATTATATAAATAGTGAAGAAAAGGCAAAAGCTTACAGCACCTGGTATTCCCAGGCGGTCTCCCATCCAAGTACTAAGCAGGCCCGACGCTGCTTAGCTTCCGAGATCAGACGAGATCGGGCGCTCTCAGCGCGGTATGGCCGTAAGCGAGGGCTGCTCCAAAAAGTGGGCTATTTAAAGATCAGCCTCCGTAAAAGCCAGCATATTATATAAATAGTGAAGAAAAGGCAAAAGCTTACAGCACCTGGTATTCCCAGGCGGTCTCCCATCCAAGTGTAACAATCGGCCTTATCAGCCGAGTTACAAGACTAAAATGGGATCAGATTTAACTGTGAGAGATGACTAGTGGTTAAAAGAATGAGACATAAAAGAAGATTGGTTTAAATAGATTTGGTTTATTTACAAGGTTCACATAAAAGACTTTAAAACAACACGATAAAACGAGGTAAACGCTGTTAAAAGAATACAGTTCATTTGTCCATACCCTAAAAACAGTCCAAGAATCCCAGTGTGTTGATAAGTCCAATGTGAGTGTCCACCGGTGTATATACAATCCACAGAAAGTGTAATCCAAAGTTTGCAGGTGGTGAATGGAAAGGTGAGCTCTAAAATGAGCAACTCCTCAATCCAACAGTTTGGTGACTGTCCTTTGTTTGTCATGCTGCTCTCTTATACAGTTGTACTTCCTGCTTCCTGTCATGTGTCTAGTCACATGGCAGGCCAACCATCCATTTTTTAAAGACACACACTCACTTAAAATGTTAAGAGTAATAAAATGGCCTAAAAAACATGTAAAACACTTAAAACTCTATAATACATTTAAATGATTGTAATAAATAGAGCGGTAAAACACGTCTTTCTAAAAGCCAGCATATTATATAAATAGTGAAGAAAAGGCAAAAGCTTACAGCACCTGGTATTCCCAGGCGGTCTCCCATCCAAGTACTAAGCAGGCCCGACACTGCTTAGCTTCCGAGATCAGACGAGATCGGGCGCTCTCAGCGCGGTATGGCCGTAAGCGAGGGCTGCTCCAAAAAGTGGGCTATTTAAAGATCAGCCTCCGTAAAAGCCAGCATATTATATAAATAGTGAAGAAAAGGCAAAAGCTTACAGCACCTGGTATTCCCAGGCGGTCTCCCATCCAAGTACTAAGCAGGCCCGACGCTGCTTAGCTTCCGAGATCAGACGAGATCGGGCGCTCTCAGCGCGGTATGGCCGTAAGCGAGGGCTGCTCCAAAAAGTGGGCTATTTAAAGATCAGCCTCCGTAAAAGCCAGCATATTATATAAATAGTGAAGAAAAGGCAAAAGCTTACAGCACCTGGTATTCCCAGGCGGTCTCCCATCCAAGTGTAACAATCGGCCTTATCAGCCGAGTTACAAGACTAAAATGGGATCAGATTTAACTGTGAGAGATGACTAGTGGTTAAAAGAATGAGACATAAAAGAAGATTGGTTTAAATAGATTTGGTTTATTTACAAGGTTCACATAAAAGACTTTAAAACAACACGATAAAACGAGGTAAACGCTGTTAAAAGAATACAGTTCATTTGTCCATACCCTAAAAACAGTCCAAGAATCCCAGTGTGTTGATAAGTCCAATGTGAGTGTCCACCGGTGTATATACAATCCACAGAAAGTGTAATCCAAAGTTTGCAGGTGGTGAATGGAAAGGTGAGCTCTAAAATGAGCAACTCCTCAATCCAACAGTTTGGTGACTGTCCTTTGTTTGTCATGCTGCTCTCTTATACAGTTGTACTTCCTGCTTCCTGTCATGTGTCTAGTCACATGGCAGGCCAACCATCCATTTTTTAAAGACACACACTCACTTAAAATGTTAAGAGTAATAAAATGGCCTAAAAAACATGTAAAACACTTAAAACTCTATAATACATTTAAATGATTGTAATAAATAGAGCGGTAAAACACGTCTTTCTAAAAGCCAGCATATTATATAAATAGTGAAGAAAAGGCAAAAGCTTACAGCACCTGGTATTCCCAGGCGGTCTCCCATCCAAGTACTAAGCAGGCCCGACACTGCTTAGCTTCCGAGATCAGACGAGATCGGGCGCTCTCAGCGCGGTATGGCCGTAAGCGAGGGCTGCTCCAAAAAGTGGGCTATTTAAAGATCAGCCTCCGTAAAAGCCAGCATATTATATAAATAGTGAAGAAAAGGCAAAAGCTTACAGCACCTGGTATTCCCAGGCGGTCTCCCATCCAAGTACTAAGCAGGCCCGACGCTGCTTAGCTTCCGAGATCAGACGAGATCGGGCGCTCTCAGCACGGTATGGCCGTAAGCGAGGGCTGCTCCAAAAAGTGGGCTATTTAAAGATCAGCCTCCGTAAAAGCCAGCATATTATATAAATAGTGAAGAAAAGGCAAAAGCTTACAGCACCTGGTATTCCCAGGCGGTCTCCCATCCAAGTGTAACAATCGGCCTTATCAGCCGAGTTACAAGACTAAAATGGGATCAGATTTAACTGTGAGAGATGACTAGTGGTTAAAAGAATGAGACATAAAAGAAGATTGGTTTAAATAGATTTGGTTTATTTACAAGGTTCACATAAAAGACTTTAAAACAACACGATAAAACGAGGTAAACGCTGTTAAAAGAATACAGTTCATTTGTCCATACCCTAAAAACAGTCCAAGAATCCCAGTGTGTTGATAAGTCCAATGTGAGTGTCCACCGGTGTATATACAATCCACAGAAAGTGTAATCCAAAGTTTGCAGGTGGTGAATGGAAAGGTGAGCTCTAAAATTAGCAACTCCTCAATCCAACAGTTTGGTGACTGTCCTTTGTTTGTCATGCTGCTCTCTTATACAGTTGTACTTCCTGCTTCCTGTCATGTGTCTAGTCACATGGCAGGCCAACCATCCATTTTTTAAAGACACACACTCACTTAAAATGTTAAGAGTAATAAAATGGCCTAAAAAACATGTAAAACACTTAAAACTCTATAATACATTTAAATGATTGTAATAAATAGAGCGGTAAAACACGTCTTTCTAAAAGCCAGCATATTATATAAATAGTGAAGAAAAGGCAAAAGCTTACAGCACCTGGTATTCCCAGGCGGTCTCCCATCCAAATACTAAGCAGGCCCGACGCTGCTTAGCTTCCGAGATCAGACGAGATCGGGCGCTCTCAGCGCGGTATGGCCGTAAGCGAGGGCTGCTCCAAAAAGTGGGCTATTTAAAGATCAGCCTCCGTAAAAGCCAGCATATTATATAAATAGTGAAGAAAAGGCAAAAGCTTACAGCACCTGGTATTCCCAGGCGGTCTCCCATCCAAGTGTAACAATCGGCCTTATCAGCCGAGTTACAAGACTAAAATGGGATCAGATTTAACTGTGAGAGATGACTAGTGGTTAAAAGAATGAGACATAAAAGAAGATTGGTTTAAATAGATTTGGTTTATTTACAAGGTTCACATAAAAGACTTTAAAACAACACGATAAAACGAGGTAAACGCTGTTAAAAGAATACAGTTCATTTGTCCATACCCTAAAAACAGTCCAAGAATCCCAGTGTGTTGATAAGTCCAATGTGAGTGTCCACCGGTGTATATACAATCCACAGAAAGTGTAATCCAAAGTTTGCAGGTGGTGAATGGAAAGGTGAGCTCTAAAATTAGCAACTCCTCAATCCAACAGTTTGGTGACTGTCCTTTGTTTGTCATGCTGCTCTCTTATACAGTTGTACTTCCTGCTTCCTGTCATGTGTCTAGTCACATGGCAGGCCAACCATCCATTTTTTAAAGACACACACTCACTTAAAATGTTAAGAGTAATAAAATGGCCTAAAAAACATGTAAAACACTTAAAACTCTATAATACATTTAAATGATTGTAATAAATAGAGCGGTAAAACACGTCTTTCTAAAAGCCAGCATATTATATAAATAGTGAAGAAAAGGCAAAAGCTTACAGCACCTGGTATTCCCAGGCGGTCTCCCATCCAAGTACTAAGCAGGCCCGACACTGCTTAGCTTCCGAGATCAGACGAGATCGGGCGCTCTCAGCGCGGTATGGCCGTAAGTGAGGGCTGCTCCAAAAAGTGGGCTATTTAAAGATCAGCCTCCGTAAAAGCCAGCATATTATATAAATAGTGAAGAAAAGGCAAAAGCTTACAGCACCTGGTATTCCCAGGCGGTCTCCCATCCAAGTACTAAGCAGGCCCGACGCTGCTTAGCTTCCGAGATCAGACGAGATCGGGCGCTCTCAGCGCGGTATGGCCGTAAGCGAGGGCTGCTCCAAAAAGTGGGCTATTTAAAGATCAGCCTCCGTAAAAGCCAGCATATTATATAAATAGTGAAGAAAAGGCAAAAGCTTACAGCACCTGGTATTCCCAGGCGGTCTCCCATCCAAGTGTAACAATCGGCCTTATCAGCCGAGTTACAAGACTAAAATGGGATCAGATTTAACTGTGAGAGATGACTAGTGGTTAAAAGAATGAGACATAAAAGAAGATTGGTTTAAATAGATTTGGTTTATTTACAAGGTTCACATAAAAGACTTTAAAACAACACGATAAAACGAGGTAAACGCTGTTAAAAGAATACAGTTCATTTGTCCATACCCTAAAAACAGTCCAAGAATCCCAGTGTGTTGATAAGTCCAATGTGAGTGTCCACCGGTGTATATACAATCCACAGAAAGTGTAATCCAAAGTTTGCAGGTGGTGAATGGAAAGGTGAGCTCTAAAATTAGCAACTCCTCAATCCAACAGTTTGGTGACTGTCCTTTGTTTGTCATGCTGCTCTCTTATACAGTTGTACTTCCTGCTTCCTGTCATGTGTCTAGTCACATGGCAGGCCAACCATCCATTTTTTAAAGACACACACTCACTTAAAATGTTAAGAGTAATAAAATGGCCTAAAAAACATGTAAAACACTTAAAACTCTATAATACATTTAAATGATTGTAATAAATAGAGCGGTAAAACACGTCTTTCTAAAAGCCAGCATATTATATAAATAGTGAAGAAAAGGCAAAAGCTTACAGCACCTGGTATTCCCAGGCGGTCTCCCATCCAAGTACTAAGCAGGCCCGACGCTGCTTAGCTTCCGAGA
>NW_027394278.1:3337480-3384354 GCF_049309525.1 Garra rufa | reverse complement strand
CAGCCCTCGCTTACGGCCATACCGCGCTGAGAGCGCCCGATCTCGTCTGATCTCGGAAGCTAAGCAGCGTCGGGCCTGCTTAGTACTTGGATGGGAGACCGCCTGGGAATACCAGGTGCTGTAAGCTTTTGCCTTTTCTTCACTATTTATATAATATGCTGGCTTTTAGAAAGACGTGTTTTACCGCTCTATTTATTACAATCATTTAAATGTATTATAGAGTTTTAAGTGTTTTACATGTTTTTTAGGCCATTTTATTACTCTTAACATTTTAAGTGAGTGTGTGTCTTTAAAAAATGGATGGTTGGCCTGCCATGTGACTAGACACATGACAGGAAGCAGGAAGTACAACTGTATAAGAGAGCAGCATGACAAACAAAGGACAGTCACCAAACTGTTGGATTGAGGAGTTGCTAATTTTAGAGCTCACCTTTCCATTCACCACCTGCAAACTTTGGATTACACTTTCTGTGGATTGTATATACACCGGTGGACACTCACATTGGACTTATCAACACACTGGGATTCTTGGACTGTTTTTAGGGTATGGACAAATGAACTGTATTCTTTTAACAGCGTTTACCTCGTTTTATCGTGTTGTTTTAAAGTCTTTTATGTGAACCTTGTAAATAAACCAAATCTATTTAAACCAATCTTCTTTTATGTCTCATTCTTTTAACCACTAGTCATCTCTCACAGTTAAATCTGACCCCATTTTAGTCTTGTAACTCGGCTGATAAGGCCGATTGTTACACTTGGATGGGAGACCGCCTGGGAATACCAGGTGCTGTAAGCTTTTGCCTTTTCTTCACTATTTATATAATATGCTGGCTTTTACGGAGGCTGATCTTTAAATAGCCCACTTTTTGGAGCAGCCCTCGCTTACGGCCATACCGCGCTGAGAGCGCCCGATCTCGTCTGATCTCGGAAGCTAAGCAGCGTCGGGCCTGCTTAGTACTTGGATGGGAGACCGCCTGGGAATACCAGGTGCTGTAAGCTTTTGCCTTTTCTTCACTATTTATATAATATGCTGGCTTTTAGAAAGACGTGTTTTACCGCTCTATTTATTACAATCATTTAAATGTATTATAGAGTTTTAAGTGTTTTACATGTTTTTTAGGCCATTTTATTACTCTTAACATTTTAAGTGAGTGTGTGTCTTTAAAAAATGGATGGTTGGCCTGCCATGTGACTAGACACATGACAGGAAGCAGGAAGTACAACTGTATAAGAGAGCAGCATGACAAACAAAGGACAGTCACCAAACTGTTGGATTGAGGAGTTGCTAATTTTAGAGCTCACCTTTCCATTCACCACCTGCAAACTTTGGATTACACTTTCTGTGGATTGTATATACACCGGTGGACACTCACATTGGACTTATCAACACACTGGGATTCTTGGACTGTTTTTAGGGTATGGACAAATGAACTGTATTCTTTTAACAGCGTTTACCTCGTTTTATCGTGTTGTTTTAAAGTCTTTTATGTGAACCTTGTAAATAAACCAAATCTATTTAAACCAATCTTCTTTTATGTCTCATTCTTTTAACCACTAGTCATCTCTCACAGTTAAATCTGATCCCATTTTAGTCTTGTAACTCGGCTGATAAGGCCGATTGTTACACTTGGATGGGAGACCGCCTGGGAATACCAGGTGCTGTAAGCTTTTGCCTTTTCTTCACTATTTATATAATATGCTGGCTTTTACGGAGGCTGATCTTTAAATAGCCCACTTTTTGGAGCAGCCCTCGCTTACGGCCATACCGCGCTGAGAGCGCCCGATCTCGTCTGATCTCGGAAGCTAAGCAGCGTCGGGCCTGCTTAGTACTTGGATGGGAGACCGCCTGGGAATACCAGGTGCTGTAAGCTTTTGCCTTTTCTTCACTATTTATATAATATGCTGGCTTTTAGAAAGACGTGTTTTACCGCTCTATTTATTACAATCATTTAAATGTATTATAGAGTTTTAAGTGTTTTACATGTTTTTTAGGCCATTTTATTACTCTTAACATTTTAAGTGAGTGTGTGTCTTTAAAAAATGGATGGTTGGCCTGCCATGTGACTAGACACATGACAGGAAGCAGGAAGTACAACTGTATAAGAGAGCAGCATGACAAACAAAGGACAGTCACCAAACTGTTGGATTGAGGAGTTGCTAATTTTAGAGCTCACCTTTCCATTCACCACCTGCAAACTTTGGATTACACTTTCTGTGGATTGTATATACACCGGTGGACACTCACATTGGACTTATCAACACACTGGGATTCTTGGACTGTTTTTAGGGTATGGACAAATGAACTGTATTCTTTTAACAGCGTTTACCTCGTTTTATCGTGTTGTTTTAAAGTCTTTTATGTGAACCTTGTAAATAAACCAAATCTATTTAAACCAATCTTCTTTTATGTCTCATTCTTTTAACCACTAGTCATCTCTCACAGTTAAATCTGACCCCATTTTAGTCTTGTAACTCGGCTGATAAGGCCGATTGTTACACTTGGATGGGAGACCGCCTGGGAATACCAGGTGCTGTAAGCTTTTGCCTTTTCTTCACTATTTATATAATATGCTGGCTTTTACGGAGGCTGATCTTTAAATAGCCCACTTTTTGGAGCAGCCCTCGCTTACGGCCATACCGCGCTGAGAGCGCCCGATCTCGTCTGATCTCGGAAGCTAAGCAGCGTCGGGCCTGCTTAGTACTTGGATGGGAGACCGCCTGGGAATACCAGGTGCTGTAAGCTTTTGCCTTTTCTTCACTATTTATATAATATGCTGGCTTTTAGAAAGACGTGTTTTACCGCTCTATTTATTACAATCATTTAAATGTATTATAGAGTTTTAAGTGTTTTACATGTTTTTTAGGCCATTTTATTACTCTTAACATTTTAAGTGAGTGTGTGTCTTTAAAAAATGGATGGTTGGCCTGCCATGTGACTAGACACATGACAGGAAGCAGGAAGTACAACTGTATAAGAGAGCAGCATGACAAACAAAGGACAGTCACCAAACTGTTGGATTGAGGAGTTGCTAATTTTAGAGCTCACCTTTCCATTCACCACCTGCAAACTTTGGATTACACTTTCTGTGGATTGTATATACACCGGTGGACACTCACATTGGACTTATCAACACACTGGGATTCTTGGACTGTTTTTAGGGTATGGACAAATGAACTGTATTCTTTTAACAGCGTTTACCTCGTTTTATCGTGTTGTTTTAAAGTCTTTTATGTGAACCTTGTAAATAAACCAAATCTATTTAAACCAATCTTCTTTTATGTCTCATTCTTTTAACCACTAGTCATCTCTCACAGTTAAATCTGATCCCATTTTAGTCTTGTAACTCGGCTGATAAGGCCGATTGTTACACTTGGATGGGAGACCGCCTGGGAATACCAGGTGCTGTAAGCTTTTGCCTTTTCTTCACTATTTATATAATATGCTGGCTTTTACGGAGGCTGATCTTTAAATAGCCCACTTTTTGGAGCAGCCCTCGCTTACGGCCATACCGCGCTGAGAGCGCCCGATCTCGTCTGATCTCGGAAGCTAAGCAGCGTCGGGCCTGCTTAGTACTTGGATGGGAGACCGCCTGGGAATACCAGGTGCTGTAAGCTTTTGCCTTTTCTTCACTATTTATATAATATGCTGGCTTTTAGAAAGACGTGTTTTACCGCTCTATTTATTACAATCATTTAAATGTATTATAGAGTTTTAAGTGTTTTACATGTTTTTTAGGCCATTTTATTACTCTTAACATTTTAAGTGAGTGTGTGTCTTTAAAAAATGGATGGTTGGCCTGCCATGTGACTAGACACATGACAGGAAGCAGGAAGTACAACTGTATAAGAGAGCAGCATGACAAACAAAGGACAGTCACCAAACTGTTGGATTGAGGAGTTGCTAATTTTAGAGCTCACCTTTCCATTCACCACCTGCAAACTTTGGATTACACTTTCTGTGGATTGTATATACACCGGTGGACACTCACATTGGACTTATCAACACACTGGGATTCTTGGACTGTTTTTAGGGTATGGACAAATGAACTGTATTCTTTTAACAGCGTTTACCTCGTTTTATCGTGTTGTTTTAAAGTCTTTTATGTGAACCTTGTAAATAAACCAAATCTATTTAAACCAATCTTCTTTTATGTCTCATTCTTTTAACCACTAGTCATCTCTCACAGTTAAATCTGACCCCATTTTAGTCTTGTAACTCGGCTGATAAGGCCGATTGTTACACTTGGATGGGAGACCGCCTGGGAATACCAGGTGCTGTAAGCTTTTGCCTTTTCTTCACTATTTATATAATATGCTGGCTTTTACGGAGGCTGATCTTTAAATAGCCCACTTTTTGGAGCAGCCCTCGCTTACGGCCATACCGCGCTGAGAGCGCCCGATCTCGTCTGATCTCGGAAGCTAAGCAGCGTCGGGCCTGCTTAGTACTTGGATGGGAGACCGCCTGGGAATACCAGGTGCTGTAAGCTTTTGCCTTTTCTTCACTATTTATATAATATGCTGGCTTTTACGGAGGCTGATCTTTAAATAGCCCACTTTTTGGAGCAGCCCTCGCTTACGGCCATACCGCGCTGAGAGCGCCCGATCTCGTCTGATCTCGGAAGCTAAGCAGCGTCGGGCCTGCTTAGTACTTGGATGGGAGACCGCCTGGGAATACCAGGTGCTGTAAGCTTTTGCCTTTTCTTCACTATTTATATAATATGCTGGCTTTTAGAAAGACGTGTTTTACCGCTCTATTTATTACAATCATTTAAATGTATTATAGAGTTTTAAGTGTTTTACATGTTTTTTAGGCCATTTTATTACTCTTAACATTTTAAGTGAGTGTGTGTCTTTAAAAAATGGATGGTTGGCCTGCCATGTGACTAGACACATGACAGGAAGCAGGAAGTACAACTGTATAAGAGAGCAGCATGACAAACAAAGGACAGTCACCAAACTGTTGGATTGAGGAGTTGCTAATTTTAGAGCTCACCTTTCCATTCACCACCTGCAAACTTTGGATTACACTTTCTGTGGATTGTATATACACCGGTGGACACTCACATTGGACTTATCAACACACTGGGATTCTTGGACTGTTTTTAGGGTATGGACAAATGAACTGTATTCTTTTAACAGCGTTTACCTCGTTTTATCGTGTTGTTTTAAAGTCTTTTATGTGAACCTTGTAAATAAACCAAATCTATTTAAACCAATCTTCTTTTATGTCTCATTCTTTTAACCACTAGTCATCTCTCACAGTTAAATCTGACCCCATTTTAGTCTTGTAACTCGGCTGATAAGGCCGATTGTTACACTTGGATGGGAGACCGCCTGGGATTACCAGGTGCTGTAAGCTTTTGCCTTTTCTTCACTATTTATATAATATGCTGGCTTTTACGGAGGCTGATCTTTAAATAGCCCACTTTTTGGAGCAGCCCTCGCTTACGGCCATACCGCGCTGAGAGCGCCCGATCTCGTCTGATCTCGGAAGCTAAGCAGCGTCGGGCCTGCTTAGTACTTGGATGGGAGACCGCCTGGGAATACCAGGTGCTGTAAGCTTTTGCCTTTTCTTCACTATTTATATAATATGCTGGCTTTTAGAAAGACGTGTTTTACCGCTCTATTTATTACAATCATTTAAATGTATTATAGAGTTTTAAGTGTTTTACATGTTTTTTAGGCCATTTTATTACTCTTAACATTTTAAGTGAGTGTGTGTCTTTAAAAAATGGATGGTTGGCCTGCCATGTGACTAGACACATGACAGGAAGCAGGAAGTACAACTGTATAAGAGAGCAGCATGACAAACAAAGGACAGTCACCAAACTGTTGGATTGAGGAGTTGCTAATTTTAGAGCTCACCTTTCCATTCACCACCTGCAAACTTTGGATTACACTTTCTGTGGATTGTATATACACCGGTGGACACTCACATTGGACTTATCAACACACTGGGATTCTTGGACTGTTTTTAGGGTATGGACAAATGAACTGTATTCTTTTAACAGCGTTTACCTCGTTTTATCGTGTTGTTTTAAAGTCTTTTATGTGAACCTTGTAAATAAACCAAATCTATTTAAACCAATCTTCTTTTATGTCTCATTCTTTTAACCACTAGTCATCTCTCACAGTTAAATCTGATCCCATTTTAGTCTTGTAACTCGGCTGATAAGGCCGATTGTTACACTTGGATGGGAGACCGCCTGGGAATACCAGGTGCTGTAAGCTTTTGCCTTTTCTTCACTATTTATATAATATGCTGGCTTTTACGGAGGCTGATCTTTAAATAGCCCACTTTTTGGAGCAGCCCTCGCTTACGGCCATACCGCGCTGAGAGCGCCCGATCTCGTCTGATCTCGGAAGCTAAGCAGCGTCGGGCCTGCTTAGTACTTGGATGGGAGACCGCCTGGGAATACCAGGTGCTGTAAGCTTTTGCCTTTTCTTCACTATTTATATAATATGCTGGCTTTTACGGAGGCTGATCTTTAAATAGCCCACTTTTTGGAGCAGCCCTCGCTTACGGCCATACCGCGCTGAGAGCGCCCGATCTCGTCTGATCTCGGAAGCTAAGCAGCGTCGGGCCTGCTTAGTACTTGGATGGGAGACCGCCTGGGAATACCAGGTGCTGTAAGCTTTTGCCTTTTCTTCACTATTTATATAATATGCTGGCTTTTACGGAGGCTGATCTTTAAATAGCCCACTTTTTGGAGCAGCCCTCGCTTACGGCCATACCGCGCTGAGAGCGCCCGATCTCGTCTGATCTCGGAAGCTAAGCAGCGTCGGGCCTGCTTAGTACTTGGATGGGAGACCGCCTGGGAATACCAGGTGCTGTAAGCTTTTGCCTTTTCTTCACTATTTATATAATATGCTGGCTTTTAGAAAGACGTGTTTTACCGCTCTATTTATTACAATCATTTAAATGTATTATAGAGTTTTAAGTGTTTTACATGTTTTTTAGGCCATTTTATTACTCTTAACATTTTAAGTGAGTGTGTGTCTTTAAAAAATGGATGGTTGGCCTGCCATGTGACTAGACACATGACAGGAAGCAGGAAGTACAACTGTATAAGAGAGCAGCATGACAAACAAAGGACAGTCACCAAACTGTTGGATTGAGGAGTTGCTAATTTTAGAGCTCACCTTTCCTTTCACCACCTGCAAACTTTGGATTACACTTTCTGTGGATTGTATATACACCGGTGGACACTCACATTGGACTTATCAACACACTGGGATTCTTGGACTGTTTTTAGGGTATGGACAAATGAACTGTATTCTTTTAACAGCGTTTACCTCGTTTTATCGTGTTGTTTTAAAGTCTTTTATGTGAACCTTGTAAATAAACCAAATCTATTTAAACCAATCTTCTTTTATGTCTCATTCTTTTAACCACTAGTCATCTCTCACAGTTAAATCTGACCCCATTTTAGTCTTGTAACTCGGCTGATAAGGCCGATTGTTACACTTGGATGGGAGACCGCCTGGGATTACCAGGTGCTGTAAGCTTTTGCCTTTTCTTCACTATTTATATAATATGCTGGCTTTTACGGAGGCTGATCTTTAAATAGCCCACTTTTTGGAGCAGCCCTCGCTTACGGCCGTACCGCGCTGAGAGCGCCTGATCTCGTCTGATCTCGGAAGCTAAGCAGCGTCGGGCCTGCTTAGTACTTGGATGGGAGACCGCCTGGGAATACCAGGTGCTGTAAGCTTTTGCCTTTTCTTCACTATTTATATAATATGCTGGCTTTTAGAAAGACGTGTTTTACCGCTCTATTTATTACAATCATTTAAATGTATTATAGAGTTTTAAGTGTTTTACATGTTTTTTAGGCCATTTTATTACTCTTAACATTTTAAGTGAGTGTGTGTCTTTAAAAAATGGATGGTTGGCCTGCCATGTGACTAGACACATGACAGGAAGCAGGAAGTACAACTGTATAAGAGAGCAGCATGACAAACAAAGGACAGTCACCAAACTGTTGGATTGAGGAGTTGCTAATTTTAGAGCTCACCTTTCCATTCACCACCTGCAAACTTTGGATTACACTTTCTGTGGATTGTATATACACCGGTGGACACTCACATTGGACTTATCAACACACTGGGATTCTTGGACTGTTTTTAGGGTATGGACAAATGAACTGTATTCTTTTAACAGCGTTTACCTCGTTTTATCATGTTGTTTTAAAGTCTTTTATGTGAACCTTGTAAATAAACTAAATCTATTTAAACCAATCTTCTTTTATGTCTCATTCTTTTAACCA
The DNA here is from genome assembly GCF_049309525.1 of Garra rufa. Taxonomy (NCBI): domain Eukaryota; kingdom Metazoa; phylum Chordata; class Actinopteri; order Cypriniformes; family Cyprinidae; genus Garra; species Garra rufa. Next base: position 3,376,087 of record NW_027394278.1, on the reverse strand, counting down.
CTAGTCATCTCTCACAGTTAAATCTGATCCCATTTTAGTCTTGTAACTCGGCTGATAAGGCCGATTGTTACACTTGGATGGGAGACCGCCTGGGAATACCAGGTGCTGTAAGCTTTTGCCTTTTCTTCACTATTTATATAATATGCTGGCTTTTACGGAGGCTGATCTTTAAATAGCCCACTTTTTGGAGCAGCCCTCGCTTACGGCCATACCGCGCTGAGAGCGCCCGATCTCGTCTGATCTCGGAAGCTAAGCAGCGTCGGGCCTGCTTAGTACTTGGATGGGAGACCGCCTGGGAATACCAGGTGCTGTAAGCTTTTGCCTTTTCTTCACTATTTATATAATATGCTGGCTTTTACGGAGGCTGATCTTTAAATAGCCCACTTTTTGGAGCAGCCCTCGCTTACGGCCATACCGCGCTGAGAGCGCCCGATCTCGTCTGATCTCGGAAGCTAAGCAGCGTCGGGCCTGCTTAGTACTTGGATGGGAGACCGCCTGGGAATACCAGGTGCTGTAAGCTTTTGCCTTTTCTTCACTATTTATATAATATGCTGGCTTTTAGAAAGACGTGTTTTACCGCTCTATTTATTACAATCATTTAAATGTATTATAGAGTTTTAAGTGTTTTACATGTTTTTTAGGCCATTTTATTACTCTTAACATTTTAAGTGAGTGTGTGTCTTTAAAAAATGGATGGTTGGCCTGCCATGTGACTAGACACATGACAGGAAGCAGGAAGTACAACTGTATAAGAGAGCAGCATGACAAACAAAGGACAGTCACCAAACTGTTGGATTGAGGAGTTGCTAATTTTAGAGCTCACCTTTCCATTCACCACCTGCAAACTTTGGATTACACTTTCTGTGGATTGTATATACACCGGTGGACACTCACATTGGACTTATCAACACACTGGGATTCTTGGACTGTTTTTAGGGTATGGACAAATGAACTGTATTCTTTTAACAGCGTTTACCTCGTTTTATCGTGTTGTTTTAAAGTCTTTTATGTGAACCTTGTAAATAAACCAAATCTATTTAAACCAATCTTCTTTTATGTCTCATTCTTTTAACCACTAGTCATCTCTCACAGTTAAATCTGACCCCATTTTAGTCTTGTAACTCGGCTGATAAGGCCGATTGTTACACTTGGATGGGAGACCGCCTGGGAATACCAGGTGCTGTAAGCTTTTGCCTTTTCTTCACTATTTATATAATATGCTGGCTTTTACGGAGGCTGATCTTTAAATAGCCCACTTTTTGGAGCAGCCCTCGCTTACGGCCATACCGCGCTGAGAGCGCCCGATCTCGTCTGATCTCGGAAGCTAAGCAGCGTCGGGCCTGCTTAGTACTTGGATGGGAGACCGCCTGGGAATACCAGGTGCTGTAAGCTTTTGCCTTTTCTTCACTATTTATATAATATGCTGGCTTTTAGAAAGACGTGTTTTACCGCTCTATTTATTACAATCATTTAAATGTATTATAGAGTTTTAAGTGTTTTACATGTTTTTTAGGCCATTTTATTACTCTTAACATTTTAAGTGAGTGTGTGTCTTTAAAAAATGGATGGTTGGCCTGCCATGTGACTAGACACATGACAGGAAGCAGGAAGTACAACTGTATAAGAGAGCAGCATGACAAACAAAGGACAGTCACCAAACTGTTGGATTGAGGAGTTGCTAATTTTAGAGCTCACCTTTCCATTCACCACCTGCAAACTTTGGATTACACTTTCTGTGGATTGTATATACACCGGTGGACACTCACATTGGACTTATCAACACACTGGGATTCTTGGACTGTTTTTAGGGTATGGACAAATGAACTGTATTCTTTTAACAGCGTTTACCTCGTTTTATCGTGTTGTTTTAAAGTCTTTTATGTGAACCTTGTAAATAAACCAAATCTATTTAAACCAATCTTCTTTTATGTCTCATTCTTTTAACCACTAGTCATCTCTCACAGTTAAATCTGATCCCATTTTAGTCTTGTAACTCGGCTGATAAGGCCGATTGTTACACTTGGATGGGAGACCGCCTGGGAATACCAGGTGCTGTAAGCTTTTGCCTTTTCTTCACTATTTATATAATATGCTGGCTTTTACGGAGGCTGATCTTTAAATAGCCCACTTTTTGGAGCAGCCCTCGCTTACGGCCATACCGCGCTGAGAGCGCCCGATCTCGTCTGATCTCGGAAGCTAAGCAGCGTCGGGCCTGCTTAGTACTTGGATGGGAGACCGCCTGGGAATACCAGGTGCTGTAAGCTTTTGCCTTTTCTTCACTATTTATATAATATGCTGGCTTTTACGGAGGCTGATCTTTAAATAGCCCACTTTTTGGAGCAGCCCTCGCTTACGGCCATACCGCGCTGAGAGCGCCCGATCTCGTCTGATCTCGGAAGCTAAGCAGCGTCGGGCCTGCTTAGTACTTGGATGGGAGACCGCCTGGGAATACCAGGTGCTGTAAGCTTTTGCCTTTTCTTCACTATTTATATAATATGCTGGCTTTTAGAAAGACGTGTTTTACCGCTCTATTTATTACAATCATTTAAATGTATTATAGAGTTTTAAGTGTTTTACATGTTTTTTAGGCCATTTTATTACTCTTAACATTTTAAGTGAGTGTGTGTCTTTAAAAAATGGATGGTTGGCCTGCCATGTGACTAGACACATGACAGGAAGCAGGAAGTACAACTGTATAAGAGAGCAGCATGACAAACAAAGGACAGTCACCAAACTGTTGGATTGAGGAGTTGCTAATTTTAGAGCTCACCTTTCCATTCACCACCTGCAAACTTTGGATTACACTTTCTGTGGATTGTATATACACCGGTGGACACTCACATTGGACTTATCAACACACTGGGATTCTTGGACTGTTTTTAGGGTATGGACAAATGAACTGTATTCTTTTAACAGCGTTTACCTCGTTTTATCGTGTTGTTTTAAAGTCTTTTATGTGAACCTTGTAAATAAACCAAATCTATTTAAACCAATCTTCTTTTATGTCTCATTCTTTTAACCACTAGTCATCTCTCACAGTTAAATCTGACCCCATTTTAGTCTTGTAACTCGGCTGATAAGGCCGATTGTTACACTTGGATGGGAGACCGCCTGGGAATACCAGGTGCTGTAAGCTTTTGCCTTTTCTTCACTATTTATATAATATGCTGGCTTTTACGGAGGCTGATCTTTAAATAGCCCACTTTTTGGAGCAGCCCTCGCTTACGGCCATACCGCGCTGAGAGCGCCCGATCTCGTCTGATCTCGAAAGCTAAGCAGCGTCGGGCCTGCTTAGTACTTGGATGGGAGACCGCCTGGGAATACCAGGTGCTGTAAGCTTTTGCCTTTTCTTCACTATTTATATAATATGCTGGCTTTTAGAAAGACGTGTTTTACCGCTCTATTTATTACAATCATTTAAATGTATTATAGAGTTTTAAGTGTTTTACATGTTTTTTAGGCCATTTTATTACTCTTAACATTTTAAGTGAGTGTGTGTCTTTAAAAAATGGATGGTTGGCCTGCCATGTGACTAGACACATGACAGGAAGCAGGAAGTACAACTGTATAAGAGAGCAGCATGACAAACAAAGGACAGTCACCAAACTGTTGGATTGAGGAGTTGCTAATTTTAGAGCTCACCTTTCCATTCACCACCTGCAAACTTTGGATTACACTTTCTGTGGATTGTATATACACCGGTGGACACTCACATTGGACTTATCAACACACTGGGATTCTTGGACTGTTTTTAGGGTATGGACAAATGAACTGTATTCTTTTAACAGCGTTTACCTCGTTTTATCGTGTTGTTTTAAAGTCTTTTATGTGAACCTTGTAAATAAACCAAATCTATTTAAACCAATCTTCTTTTATGTCTCATTCTTTTAACCACTAGTCATCTCTCACAGTTAAATCTGATCCCATTTTAGTCTTGTAACTCGGCTGATAAGGCCGATTGTTACACTTGGATGGGAGACCGCCTGGGAATACCAGGTGCTGTAAGCTTTTGCCTTTTCTTCACTATTTATATAATATGCTGGCTTTTACGGAGGCTGATCTTTAAATAGCCCACTTTTTGGAGCAGCCCTCGCTTACGGCCATACCGCGCTGAGAGCGCCCGATCTCGTCTGATCTCGGAAGCTAAGCAGCGTCGGGCCTGCTTAGTACTTGGATGGGAGACCGCCTGGGAATACCAGGTGCTGTAAGCTTTTGCCTTTTCTTCACTATTTATATAATATGCTGGCTTTTACGGAGGCTGATCTTTAAATAGCCCACTTTTTGGAGCAGCCCTCGCTTACGGCCATACCACGCTGAGAGCGCCCGATCTCGTCTGATCTCGGAAGCTAAGCAGCGTCGGGCCTGCTTAGTACTTGGATGGGAGACCGCCTGGGAATACCAGGTGCTGTAAGCTTTTGCCTTTTCTTCACTATTTATATAATATGCTGGCTTTTAGAAAGACGTGTTTTACCGCTCTATTTATTACAATCATTTAAATGTATTATAGAGTTTTAAGTGTTTTACATGTTTTTTAGGCCATTTTATTACTCTTAACATTTTAAGTGAGTGTGTGTCTTTAAAAAATGGATGGTTGGCCTGCCATGTGACTAGACACATGACAGGAAGCAGGAAGTACAACTGTATAAGAGAGCAGCATGACAAACAAAGGACAGTCACCAAACTGTTGGATTGAGGAGTTGCTAATTTTAGAGCTCACCTTTCCATTCACCACCTGCAAACTTTGGATTACACTTTCTGTGGATTGTATATACACCGGTGGACACTCACATTGGACTTATCAACACACTGGGATTCTTGGACTGTTTTTAGGGTATGGACAAATGAACTGTATTCTTTTAACAGCGTTTACCTCGTTTTATCGTGTTGTTTTAAAGTCTTTTATGTGAACCTTGTAAATAAACCAAATCTATTTAAACCAATCTTCTTTTATGTCTCATTCTTTTAACCACTAGTCATCTCTCACAGTTAAATCTGACCCCATTTTAGTCTTGTAACTCGGCTGATAAGGCCGATTGTTACACTTGGATGGGAGACCGCCTGGGATTACCAGGTGCTGTAAGCTTTTGCCTTTTCTTCACTATTTATATAATATGCTGGCTTTTACGGAGGCTGATCTTTAAATAGCCCACTTTTTGGAGCAGCCCTCGCTTACGGCCATACCGCGCTGAGAGCGCCCGATCTCGTCTGATCTCGGAAGCTAAGCAGCGTCGGGCCTGCTTAGTACTTGGATGGGAGACCGCCTGGGAATACCAGGTGCTGTAAGCTTTTGCCTTTTCTTCACTATTTATATAATATGCTGGCTTTTAGAAAGACGTGTTTTACCGCTCTATTTATTACAATCATTTAAATGTATTATAGAGTTTTAAGTGTTTTACATGTTTTTTAGGCCATTTTATTACTCTTAACATTTTAAGTGAGTGTGTGTCTTTAAAAAATGGATGGTTGGCCTGCCATGTGACTAGACACATGACAGGAAGCAGGAAGTACAACTGTATAAGAGAGCAGCATGACAAACAAAGGACAGTCACCAAACTGTTGGATTGAGGAGTTGCTAATTTTAGAGCTCACCTTTCCATTCACCACCTGCAAACTTTGGATTACACTTTCTGTGGATTGTATATACACCGGTGGACACTCACATTGGACTTATCAACACACTGGGATTCTTGGACTGTTTTTAGGGTATGGACAAATGAACTGTATTCTTTTAACAGCGTTTACCTCGTTTTATCGTGTTGTTTTAAAGTCTTTTATGTGAACCTTGTAAATAAACCAAATCTATTTAAACCAATCTTCTTTTATGTCTCATTCTTTTAACCACTAGTCATCTCTCACAGTTAAATCTGATCCCATTTTAGTCTTGTAACTCGGCTGATAAGGCCGATTGTTACACTTGGATGGGAGACCGCCTGGGAATACCAGGTGCTGTAAGCTTTTGCCTTTTCTTCACTATTTATATAATATGCTGGCTTTTACGGAGGCTGATCTTTAAATAGCCCACTTTTTGGAGCAGCCCTCGCTTACGGCCATACCGCGCTGAGAGCGCCCGATCTCGTCTGATCTCGGAAGCTAAGCAGCGTCGGGCCTGCTTAGTACTTGGATGGGAGACCGCCTGGGAATACCAGGTGCTGTAAGCTTTTGCCTTTTCTTCACTATTTATATAATATGCTGGCTTTTACGGAGGCTGATCTTTAAATAGCCCACTTTTTGGAGCAGCCCTCGCTTACGGCCATACCGCGCTGAGAGCGCCCGATCTCGTCTGATCTCGGAAGCTAAGCAGCGTCGGGCCTGCTTAGTACTTGGATGGGAGACCGCCTGGGAATACCAGGTGCTGTAAGCTTTTGCCTTTTCTTCACTATTTATATAATATGCTGGCTTTTAGAAAGACGTGTTTTACCGCTCTATTTATTACAATCATTTAAATGTATTATAGAGTTTTAAGTGTTTTACATGTTTTTTAGGCCATTTTATTACTCTTAACATTTTAAGTGAGTGTGTGTCTTTAAAAAATGGATGGTTGGCCTGCCATGTGACTAGACACATGACAGGAAGCAGGAAGTACAACTGTATAAGAGAGCAGCATGACAAACAAAGGACAGTCACCAAACTGTTGGATTGAGGAGTTGCTAATTTTAGAGCTCACCTTTCCATTCACCACCTGCAAACTTTGGATTACACTTTCTGTGGATTGTATATACACCGGTGGACACTCACATTGGACTTATCAACACACTGGGATTCTTGGACTGTTTTTAGGGTATGGACAAATGAACTGTATTCTTTTAACAGCGTTTACCTCGTTTTATCGTGTTGTTTTAAAGTCTTTTATGTGAACCTTGTAATAAACCAAATCTATTTAAACCAATCTTCTTTTATGTCTCATTCTTTTAACCACTAGTCATCTCTCACAGTTAAATCTGACCCCATTTTAGTCTTGTAACTCGGCTGATAAGGCCGATTGTTACACTTGGATGGGAGACCGCCTGGGATTACCAGGTGCTGTAAGCTTTTGCCTTTTCTTCACTATTTATATAATATGCTGGCTTTTACGGAGGCTGATCTTTAAATAGCCCACTTTTTGGAGCAGCCCTCGCTTACGGCCATACCGCGCTGAGAGCGCCCGATCTCGTCTGATCTCGGAAGCTAAGCAGCGTCGGGCCTGCTTAGTACTTGGATGGGAGACCGCCTGGGAATACCAGGTGCTGTAAGCTTTTGCCTTTTCTTCACTATTTATATAATATGCTGGCTTTTAGAAAGACGTGTTTTACCGCTCTATTTATTACAATCATTTAAATGTATTATAGAGTTTTAAGTGTTTTACATGTTTTTTAGGCCATTTTATTACTCTTAACATTTTAAGTGAGTGTGTGTCTTTAAAAAATGGATGGTTGGCCTGCCATGTGACTAGACACATGACAGGAAGCAGGAAGTACAACTGTATAAGAGAGCAGCATGACAAACAAAGGACAGTCACCAAACTGTTGGATTGAGGAGTTGCTAATTTTAGAGCTCACCTTTCCATTCACCACCTGCAAACTTTGGATTACACTTTCTGTGGATTGTATATACACCGGTGGACACTCACATTGGACTTATCAACACACTGGGATTCTTGGACTGTTTTTAGGGTATGGACAAATGAACTGTATTCTTTTAACAGCGTTTACCTCGTTTTATCGTGTTGTTTTAAAGTCTTTTATGTGAACCTTGTAAATAAACCAAATCTATTTAAACCAATCTTCTTTTATGTCTCATTCTTTTAACCACTAGTCATCTCTCACAGTTAAATCTGATCCCATTTTAGTCTTGTAACTCGGCTGATAAGGCCGATTGTTACACTTGGATGGGAGACCGCCTGGGAATACCAGGTGCTGTAAGCTTTTGCCTTTTCTTCACTATTTATATAATATGCTGGCTTTTACGGAGGCTGATCTTTAAATAGCCCACTTTTTGGAGCAGCCCTCGCTTACGGCCATACCGCGCTGAGAGCGCCCGATCTCGTCTGATCTCGGAAGCTAAGCTGCATCGGGCCTGCTTAGTACTTGGATGGGAGACCGCCTGGGAATACCAGGTGCTGTAAGCTTTTGCCTTTTCTTCACTATTTATATAATATGCTGGCTTTTACGGAGGCTGATCTTTAAATAGCCCACTTTTTGGAGCAGCCCTCGCTTACGGCCATACCGCGCTGAGAGCGCCCGATCTCGTCTGATCTCGGAAGCTAAGCAGCGTCGGGCCTGCTTAGTACTTGGATGGGAGACCGCCTGGGAATACCAGGTGCTGTAAGCTTTTGCCTTTTCTTCACTATTTATATAATATGCTGGCTTTTAGAAAGACGTGTTTTACCGCTCTATTTATTACAATCATTTAAATGTATTATAGAGTTTTAAGTGTTTTACATGTTTTTTAGGCCATTTTATTACTCTTAACATTTTAAGTGAGTGTGTGTCTTTAAAAAATGGATGGTTGGCCTGCCATGTGACTAGACACATGACAGGAAGCAGGAAGTACAACTGTATAAGAGAGCAGCATGACAAACAAAGGACAGTCACCAAACTGTTGGATTGAGGAGTTGCTAATTTTAGAGCTCACCTTTCCATTCACCACCTGCAAACTTTGGATTACACTTTCTGTGGATTGTATATACACCGGTGGACACTCACATTGGACTTATCAACACACTGGGATTCTTGGACTGTTTTTAGGGTATGGACAAATGAACTGTATATTTTTTTTTTTTTTTTTTTTTTTTTTTTTTTTTGTGATTTATTTATTGAATTTTCATAACAAAACACACATATACATAATTAACATACAAACATTATAAAAATAACAATAAAATAAGTTGAAAAAAATCAATAAAAAAAAAATACTAATTAAAATAAATAAATAATAGCTTAGTAATAAATGCGTGCTACTGACTTGACAATACAAGTGAACAATTTGGATAAATGAAATCATAATAGTACAGTGTAGATGGAAAATTACTCAAGAGAGACTGCATCCAACTGCAGAGTTCTAACATGATCAATGAAGGGTAGCCATATAGCTGAGAATTTTAACATGGAGCCACGAAGACTGTGTTTAATTTTTTCTAATTTAATAAAAAATAAAGCATCTTTTATCCACCGAGTGTGAGAAGGGGCATGAGGACCTTTCCAATGCATCAGAATACAACGTCTAGCTAGTAAAGTGAGAAAGGCTACCAGCCCAACAAAATGAGATGACAATGAGTAATTAGAAGGCAAGACTCCAAACAACCCAATAAGTGGAGAGGGAGAAAGTTTAACAGATATGGTAGCTGAAAGTGAATCAAAAACTGACTCCCAAAAAGTAGACAGAGCAGGACAAGTCCAGAACATGTGGGCTAAATTAGCTGGTTCTAGATGACACTTGTCACAACATGGATCAATATTGGGAAATATACGGGCTAGCTTACTTTTGGACCAGTGTACCCTGTGCACAACTTTACACTGTAAGACTCCATGGCGAGCGCAAACAGATGAGAACTGTATTCTTTTAACAGCGTTTACCTCGTTTTATCGTGTTGTTTTAAAGTCTTTTATGTGAACCTTGTAAATAAACCAAATCTATTTAAACCAATCTTCTTTTATGTCTCATTCTTTTAACCACTAGTCATCTCTCACAGTTAAATCTGACCCCATTTTAGTCTTGTAACTCGGCTGATAAGGCCGATTGTTACACTTGGATGGGAGACCGCCTGGGATTACCAGGTGCTGTAAGCTTTTGCCTTTTCTTCACTATTTATATAATATGCTGGCTTTTACGGAGGCTGATCTTTAAATAGCCCACTTTTTGGAGCAGCCCTCGCTTACGGCCATACCGCGCTGAGAGCGCCCGATCTCGTCTGATCTCGGAAGCTAAGCAGCGTCGGGCCTGCTTAGTACTTGGATGAGAGACCGCCTGGGAATACCAGGTGCTGTAAGCTTTTGCCTTTTCTTCACTATTTATATAATATGCTGGCTTTTAGAAAGACGTGTTTTACCGCTCTATTTATTACAATCATTTAAATGTATTATAGAGTTTTAAGTGTTTTACATGTTTTTTAGGCCATTTTATTACTCTTAACATTTTAAGTGAGTGTGTGTCTTTAAAAAATGGATGGTTGGCCTGCCATGTGACTAGACACATGACAGGAAGCAGGAAGTACAACTGTATAAGAGAGCAGCATGACAAACAAAGGACAGTCACCAAACTGTTGGATTGAGGAGTTGCTAATTTTAGAGCTCACCTTTCCATTCACCACCTGCAAACTTTGGATTACACTTTCTGTGGATTGTATATACACCGGTGGACACTCACATTGGACTTATCAACACACTGGGATTCTTGGACTGTTTTTAGGGTATGGACAAATGAACTGTATTCTTTTAACAGCGTTTACCTCGTTTTATCGTGTTGTTTTAAAGTCTTTTATGTGAACCTTGTAAATAAACCAAATCTATTTAAACCAATCTTCTTTTATGTCTCATTCTTTTAACCACTAGTCATCTCTCACAGTTAAATCTGATCCCATTTTAGTCTTGTAACTCGGCTGATAAGGCCGATTGTTACACTTGGATGGGAGACCGCCTGGGAATACCAGGTGCTGTAAGCTTTTGCCTTTTCTTCACTATTTATATAATATGCTGGCTTTTACGGAGGCTGATCTTTAAATAGCCCACTTTTTGGAGCAGCCCTCGCTTACGGCCATACCGCGCTGAGAGCGCCCGATCTCGTCTGATCTCGGAAGCTAAGCAGCGTCGGGCCTGCTTAGTACTTGGATGGGAGACCGCCTGGGAATACCAGGTGCTGTAAGCTTTTGCCTTTTCTTCACTATTTATATAATATGCTGGCTTTTACGGAGGCTGATCTTTAAATAGCCCACTTTTTGGAGCAGCCCTCGCTTACGGCCATACCGCGCTGAGAGCGCCCGATCTCGTCTGATCTCGGAAGCTAAGCAGCGTCGGGCCTGCTTAGTACTTGGATGGGAGACCGCCTGGGAATACCAGGTGCTGTAAGCTTTTGCCTTTTCTTCACTATTTATATAATATGCTGGCTTTTACGGAGGCTGATCTTTAAATAGCCCACTTTTTGGAGCAGCCCTCGCTTACGGCCATACCGCGCTGAGAGCGCCCGATCTCGTCTGATCTCGGAAGCTAAGCAGCGTCGGGCCTGCTTAGTACTTGGATGGGAGACCGCCTGGGAATACCAGGTGCTGTAAGCTTTTGCCTTTTCTTCACTATTTATATAATATGCTGGCTTTTAGAAAGACGTGTTTTACCGCTCTATTTATTACAATCATTTAAATGTATTATAGAGTTTTAAGTGTTTTACATGTTTTTTAGGCCATTTTATTACTCTTAACATTTTAAGTGAGTGTGTGTCTTTAAAAAATGGATGGTTGGCCTGCCATGTGACTAGACACATGACAGGAAGCAGGAAGTACAACTGTATAAGAGAGCAGCATGACAAACAAAGGACAGTCACCAAACTGTTGGATTGAGGAGTTGCTAATTTTAGAGCTCACCTTTCCATTCACCACCTGCAAACTTTGGATTACACTTTCTGTGGATTGTATATACACCGGTGGACACTCACATTGGACTTATCAACACACTGGGATTCTTGGACTGTTTTTAGGGTATGGACAAATGAACTGTATTCTTTTAACAGCGTTTACCTCGTTTTATCGTGTTGTTTTAAAGTCTTTTATGTGAACCTTGTAAATAAACCAAATCTATTTAAACCAATCTTCTTTTATGTCTCATTCTTTTAACCACTAGTCATCTCTCACAGTTAAATCTGACCCCATTTTAGTCTTGTAACTCGGCTGATAAGGCCGATTGTTACACTTGGATGGGAGACCGCCTGGGAATACCAGGTGCTGTAAGCTTTTGCCTTTTCTTCACTATTTATATAATATGCTGGCTTTTACGGAGGCTGATCTTTAAATAGCCCACTTTTTGGAGCAGCCCTCGCTTACGGCCATACCGCGCTGAGAGCGCCCGATCTCGTCTGATCTCGGAAGCTAAGCAGCGTCGGGCCTGCTTAGTACTTGGATGGGAGACCGCCTGGGAATACCAGGTGCTGTAAGCTTTTGCCTTTTCTTCACTATTTATATAATATGCTGGCTTTTAGAAAGACGTGTTTTACCGCTCTATTTATTACAATCATTTAAATGTATTATAGAGTTTTAACCCCCTGGGGACGAAAAACGCCCTGGGGCGTTTTGAGGCAGTTTCCCAAAAGGAACTTTAATTACTTTGTCATTTCTGATTGTACAGATAAAAGCAGTACATCAATCGAATCTGTAAAGGGTCTACTTTTATTTGTATATACTCACAAAATCAAAAAAACATTGTGATTTTGCAAAATAAAGAAAACAAAAAGGGTGTGCTGTCTGCCGCGTTGATCTCCGTGATCTTCATTCAGAAACGCGTCAGTAAAATAGACTATAACTCAGCCAATATACAACACAGAGACATGAGCAATATGTCCAGACAAAGCTTGATATGTATACTTTTAAACGAAGTAAGTTTTACCGAAAACAAATATCCTGTGATAAAATAATCAATATGAAACCAACACGATGTCCAGTCTCTCCGGTCTGCTTCATTATTTTATAATTAGATCACGCCCACGAGCTGTTCGCTATTCATATTCAAATCGTCCACGTGAGGGCGCCGCGCCAAAAGTAGACGCCCACATCACGGTAAACAAAGGAGAAACTTCGTTCAAGTTAGTCATTTCTGGAAGAAGACTCTGTCAGGAATAAAACGTACTTCAGAAGACATGAGTAAGTTTTTTTTTTCTCTTATTAGCCTACTTGTTAGTTATTACTGTGACAGAATGTGCAAACATTTTACCAGTTAAGACTTTTTGCCAACTATAATTCCTGACTACAGCAAGTGAAACATTATAAAGTACGTTTCATTTCACTGCATCTAAAGGACTCACGATTCCAGTATGTTTTTAATAGTCTGTTCAATAAAGAATGATGCAATATAAAGGTTATAGTGTTCACATTTAAGCTTAACAGTTATAATATAGCCTAGTTTCTTTGTATTCACACAAAGCATGCTTATGTTTGACTATAAGATCATAATTATTTATTTAGTTATTAATGTATCTTACAACAGTAGGATGTAATATGACGGTTTACACTTAGTGTATGTTTTGACAATATGTATTAATACTGTGTTCTCGAATGGATGTTTAACACGATAAACAATTTTTATTAGTTTCTCAGATATAAAATGTCCTTTTTACGTTTGTACAAAATGCGTGGGTCTATGACTACAAAATCATAATATATATATAAATAAATAGTATGATGCTGTTGATATTAACATGCTCACAGATGTTTTGTTTTGTTGTTTTTAGTGATTGTAAACCTGCTCAACACATGAATCCTGCTGACATTTACTTGAGTCTCCTCAAACTGTTTTCCTGAGAGCACTGTACCATCTTCAGATGTTAAAGAAGTTCACAAGTGAATTTCAAGTTATTTTTCTTGATAAATAAATCTATTCAAAATAAGCTACAAACATATTTTGTCCTTATATTCCTCCTTCATTCATTCCTTTGTTCCTCTCAGTCATCTGACTGAGTAACTAATTATGCGGCTCATTATGCAGGTCTTTGTCTTCTCAGGTGTGAATCACAGCATTATTCATGATCATTCACGCCTTCTTCGCATACAGCTATTCTAAACAAAAAGTGTCTTCAAAAATTTAAATCAATATACTGTTTTGTGTAAACAAGTGAACGAGATGATTTTCACATCATTTGATAGAAAAAACTCTAGCCTAACACATCCAGTTCTCAAAGTCTTGTGAACAAATATTCTGTATGTGTTTCATGACTTTATTTCAGTGACTTCAAAAATTTTGTTTTTCACTAAGCACGCATAAACGTTGTTTTCTCAAAAACACCAACATGTACATTCATGTTGCTTACATATTACTGTAGCCCAAATTGTGCTGATTACAATATAATCAGATTTGGGCCATTCATATGTTTTTAAGATACTGAAAAAAGCACAAATGTCAGGGCATGTCAAAACTTTTTCAGGGCCCAAAAACACCCTCAGTCCCCAGAGGGTTAAGTGTTTTACATGTTTTTTAGGCCATTTTATTACTCTTAACATTTTAAGTGAGTGTGTGTCTTTAAAAAATGGATGGTTGGCCTGCCATGTGACTAGACACATGACAGGAAGCAGGAAGTACAACTGTATAAGAGAGCAGCATGACAAACAAAGGACAGTCACCAAACTGTTGGATTGAGGAGTTGCTAATTTTAGAGCTCACCTTTCCATTCACCACCTGCAAACTTTGGATTACACTTTCTGTGGATTGTATATACACCGGTGGACACTCACATTGGACTTATCAACACACTGGGATTCTTGGACTGTTTTTAGGGTATGGACAAATGAACTGTATTCTTTTAACAGCGTTTACCTCGTTTTATCGTGTTGTTTTAAAGTCTTTTATGTGAACCTTGTAAATAAACCAAATCTATTTAAACCAATCTTCTTTTATGTCTCATTCTTTTAACCACTAGTCATCTCTCACAGTTAAATCTGATCCCATTTTAGTCTTGTAACTCGGCTGATAAGGCCGATTGTTACACTTGGATGGGAGACCGCCTGGGAATACCAGGTGCTGTAAGCTTTTGCCTTTTCTTCACTATTTATATAATATGCTGGCTTTTACGGAGGCTGATCTTTAAATAGCCCACTTTTTGGAGCAGCCCTCGCTTACGGCCATACCGCGCTGAGAGCGCCCGATCTCGTCTGATCTCGGAAGCTAAGCAGCGTCGGGCCTGCTTAGTACTTGGATGGGAGACCGCCTGGGAATACCAGGTGCTGTAAGCTTTTGCCTTTTCTTCACTATTTATATAATATGCTGGCTTTTACGGAGGCTGATCTTTAAATAGCCCACTTTTTGGAGCAGCCCTCGCTTACGGCCATACCGCGCTGAGAGCGCCCGATCTCGTCTGATCTCGGAAGCTAAGCAGCGTCGGGCCTGCTTAGTACTTGGATGGGAGACCGCCTGGGAATACCAGGTGCTGTAAGCTTTTGCCTTTTCTTCACTATTTATATAATATGCTGGCTTTTAGAAAGACGTGTTTTACCGCTCTATTTATTACAATCATTTAAATGTATTATAGAGTTTTAAGTGTTTTACATGTTTTTTAGGCCATTTTATTACTCTTAACATTTTAAGTGAGTGTGTGTCTTTAAAAAATGGATGGTTGGCCTGCCATGTGACTAGACACATGACAGGAAGCAGGAAGTACAACTGTATAAGAGAGCAGCATGACAAACAAAGGACAGTCACCAAACTGTTGGATTGAGGAGTTGCTAATTTTAGAGCTCACCTTTCCATTCACCACCTGCAAACTTTGGATTACACTTTCTGTGGATTGTATATACACCGGTGGACACTCACATTGGACTTATCAACACACTGGGATTCTTGGACTGTTTTTAGGGTATGGACAAATGAACTGTATTCTTTTAACAGCGTTTACCTCGTTTTATCGTGTTGTTTTAAAGTCTTTTATGTGAACCTTGTAAATAAACCAAATCTATTTAAACCAATCTTCTTTTATGTCTCATTCTTTTAACCACTAGTCATCTCTCACAGTTAAATCTGACCCCATTTTAGTCTTGTAACTCGGCTGATAAGGCCGATTGTTACACTTGGATGGGAGACCGCCTGGGATTACCAGGTGCTGTAAGCTTTTGCCTTTTCTTCACTATTTATATAATATGCTGGCTTTTACGGAGGCTGATCTTTAAATAGCCCACTTTTTGGAGCAGCCCTCGCTTACGGCCATACCGCGCTGAGAGCGCCCGATCTCGTCTGATCTCGGAAGCTAAGCAGCGTCGGGCCTGCTTAGTACTTGGATGGGAGACCGCCTGGGAATACCAGGTGCTGTAAGCTTTTGCCTTTTCTTCACTATTTATATAATATGCTGGCTTTTAGAAAGACGTGTTTTACCGCTCTATTTATTACAATCATTTAAATGTATTATAGAGTTTTAAGTGTTTTACATGTTTTTTAGGCCATTTTATTACTCTTAACATTTTAAGTGAGTGTGTGTCTTTAAAAAATGGATGGTTGGCCTGCCATGTGACTAGACACATGACAGGAAGCAGGAAGTACAACTGTATAAGAGAGCAGCATGACAAACAAAGGACAGTCACCAAACTGTTGGATTGAGGAGTTGCTAATTTTAGAGCTCACCTTTCCATTCACCACCTGCAAACTTTGGATTACACTTTCTGTGGATTGTATATACACCGGTGGACACTCACATTGGACTTATCAACACACTGGGATTCTTGGACTGTTTTTAGGGTATGGACAAATGAACTGTATTCTTTTAACAGCGTTTACCTCGTTTTATCGTGTTGTTTTAAAGTCTTTTATGTGAACCTTGTAAATAAACCAAATCTATTTAAACCAATCTTCTTTTATGTCTCATTCTTTTAACCACTAGTCATCTCTCACAGTTAAATCTGATCCCATTTTAGTCTTGTAACTCGGCTGATAAGGCCGATTGTTACACTTGGATGGGAGACCGCCTGGGAATACCAGGTGCTGTAAGCTTTTGCCTTTTCTTCACTATTTATATAATATGCTGGCTTTTACGGAGGCTGATCTTTAAATAGCCCACTTTTTGGAGCAGCCCTCGCTTACGGCCATACCGCGCTGAGAGCGCCCGATCTCGTCTGATCTCGGAAGCTAAGCAGCGTCGGGGCTGCTTAGTACTTGGATGGGAGACCGCCTGGGAATACCAGGTGCTGTAAGCTTTTGCCTTTTCTTCACTATTTATATAATATGCTGGCTTTTACGGAGGCTGATCTTTAAATAGCCCACTTTTTGGAGCAGCCCTCGCTTACGGCCATACCGCGCTGAGAGCGCCCGATCTCGTCTGATCTCGGAAGCTAAGCAGCGTCGGGCCTGCTTAGTACTTGGATGGGAGACCGCCTGGGAATACCAGGTGCTGTAAGCTTTTGCCTTTTCTTCACTATTTATATAATATGCTGGCTTTTAGAAAGACGTGTTTTACCGCTCTATTTATTACAATCATTTAAATGTATTATAGAGTTTTAAGTGTTTTACATGTTTTTTAGGCCATTTTATTACTCTTAACATTTTAAGTGAGTGTGTGTCTTTAAAAAATGGATGGTTGGCCTGCCATGTGACTAGACACATGACAGGAAGCAGGAAGTACAACTGTATAAGAGAGCAGCATGACAAACAAAGGACAGTCACCAAACTGTTGGATTGAGGAGTTGCTAATTTTAGAGCTCACCTTTCCATTCACCACCTGCAAACTTTGGATTACACTTTCTGTGGATTGTATATACACCGGTGGACACTCACATTGGACTTATCAACACACTGGGATTCTTGGACTGTTTTTAGGGTATGGACAAATGAACTGTATTCTTTTAACAGCGTTTACCTCGTTTTATCGTGTTGTTTTAAAGTCTTTTATGTGAACCTTGTAAATAAACCAAATCTATTTAAACCAATCTTCTTTTATGTCTCATTCTTTTAACCACTAGTCATCTCTCACAGTTAAATCTGACCCCATTTTAGTCTTGTAACTCGGCTGATAAGGCCGATTGTTACACTTGGATGGGAGACCGCCTGGGATTACCAGGTGCTGTAAGCTTTTGCCTTTTCTTCACTATTTATATAATATGCTGGCTTTTACGGAGGCTGATCTTTAAATAGCCCACTTTTTGGAGCAGCCCTCGCTTACGGCCATACCGCGCTGAGAGCGCCCGATCTCGTCTGATCTCGGAAGCTAAGCAGCGTCGGGCCTGCTTAGTACTTGGATGGGAGACCGCCTGGGAATACCAGGTGCTGTAAGCTTTTGCCTTTTCTTCACTATTTATATAATATGCTGGCTTTTAGAAAGACGTGTTTTACCGCTCTATTTATTACAATCATTTAAATGTATTATAGAGTTTTAAGTGTTTTACATGTTTTTTAGGCCATTTTATTACTCTTAACATTTTAAGTGAGTGTGTGTCTTTAAAAAATGGATGGTTGGCCTGCCATGTGACTAGACACATGACAGGAAGCAGGAAGTACAACTGTATAAGAGAGCAGCATGACAAACAAAGGACAGTCACCAAACTGTTGGATTGAGGAGTTGCTAATTTTAGAGCTCACCTTTCCATTCACCACCTGCAAACTTTGGATTACACTTTCTGTGGATTGTATATACACCGGTGGACACTCACATTGGACTTATCAACACACTGGGATTCTTGGACTGTTTTTAGGGTATGGACAAATGAACTGTATTCTTTTAACAGCGTTTACCTCGTTTTATCGTGTTGTTTTAAAGTCTTTTATGTGAACCTTGTAAATAAACCAAATCTATTTAAACCAATCTTCTTTTATGTCTCATTCTTTTAACCACTAGTCATCTCTCACAGTTAAATCTGACCCCATTTTAGTCTTGTAACTCGGCTGATAAGGCCGATTGTTACACTTGGATGGGAGACCGCCTGGGAATACCAGGTGCTGTAAGCTTTTGCCTTTTCTTCACTATTTATATAATATGCTGGCTTTTACGGAGGCTGATCTTTAAATAGCCCACTTTTTGGAGCAGCCCTCGCTTACGGCCATACCGCGCTGAGAGCGCCCGATCTCGTCTGATCTCGGAAGCTAAGCAGCGTCGGGCCTGCTTAGTACTTGGATGGGAGACCGCCTGGGAATACCAGGTGCTGTAAGCTTTTGCCTTTTCTTCACTATTTATATAATATGCTGGCTTTTACGGAGGCTGATCTTTAAATAGCCCACTTTTTGGAGCAGCCCTCGCTTACGGCCATACCGCGCTGAGAGCGCCCGATCTCGTCTGATCTCGGAAGCTAAGCAGCGTCGGGCCTGCTTAGTACTTGGATGGGAGACCGCCTGGGAATACCAGGTGCTCTAAGCTTTTGCCTTTTCTTCACTATTTATATAATATGCTGGCTTTTAGAAAGACGTGTTTTACCGCTCTATTTATTACAATCATTTAAATGTATTATAGAGTTTTAAGTGTTTTACATGTTTTTTAGGCCATTTTATTACTCTTAACATTTTAAGTGAGTGTGTGTCTTTAAAAAATGGATGGTTGGCCTGCCATGTGACTAGACACATGACAGGAAGCAGGAAGTACAACTGTATAAGAGAGCAGCATGACAAACAAAGGACAGTCACCAAACTGTTGGATTGAGGAGTTGCTAATTTTAGAGCTCACCTTTCCATTCACCACCTGCAAACTTTGGATTACACTTTCTGTGGATTGTATATACACCGGTGGACACTCACATTGGACTTATCAACACACTGGGATTCTTGGACTGTTTTTAGGGTATGGACAAATGAACTGTATTCTTTTAACAGCGTTTACCTCGTTTTATCGTGTTGTTTTAAAGTCTTTTATGTGAACCTTGTAAATAAACCAAATCTATTTAAACCAATCTTCTTTTATGTCTCATTCTTTTAACCACTAGTCATCTCTCACAGTTAAATCTGACCCCATTTTAGTCTTGTAACTCGGCTGATAAGGCCGATTGTTACACTTGGATGGGAGACCGCCTGGGATTACCAGGTGCTGTAAGCTTTTGCCTTTTCTTCACTATTTATATAATATGCTGGCTTTTACGGAGGCTGATCTTTAAATAGCCCACTTTTTGGAGCAGCCCTCGCTTACGGCCATACCGCGCTGAGAGCGCCCGATCTCGTCTGATCTCGGAAGCTAAGCAGCGTCGGGCCTGCTTAGTACTTGGATGGGAGACCGCCTGGGAATACCAGGTGCTGTAAGCTTTTGCCTTTTCTTCACTATTTATATAATATGCTGGCTTTTAGAAAGACGTGTTTTACCGCTCTATTTATTACAATCATTTAAATGTATTATAGAGTTTTAAGTGTTTTACATGTTTTTTAGGCCATTTTATTACTCTTAACATTTTAAGTGAGTGTGTGTCTTTAAAAAATGGATGGTTGGCCTGCCATGTGACTAGACACATGACAGGAAGCAGGAAGTACAACTGTATAAGAGAGCAGCATGACAAACAAAGGACAGTCACCAAACTGTTGGATTGAGGAGTTGCTAATTTTAGAGCTCACCTTTCCATTCACCACCTGCAAACTTTGGATTACACTTTCTGTGGATTGTATATACACCGGTGGACACTCACATTGGACTTATCAACACACTGGGATTCTTGGACTGTTTTTAGGGTATGGACAAATGAACTGTATTCTTTTAACAGCGTTTACCTCGTTTTATCGTGTTGTTTTAAAGTCTTTTATGTGAACCTTGTAAATAAACCAAATCTATTTAAACCAATCTTCTTTTATGTCTCATTCTTTTAACCACTAGTCATCTCTCACAGTTAAATCTGATCCCATTTTAGTCTTGTAACTCGGCTGATAAGGCCGATTGTTACACTTGGATGGGAGACCGCCTGGGAATACCAGGTGCTGTAAGCTTTTGCCTTTTCTTCACTATTTATATAATATGCTGGCTTTTACGGAGGCTGATCTTTAAATAGCCCACTTTTTGGAGCAGCCCTCGCTTACGGCCATACCGCGCTGAGAGCGCCCGATCTCGTCTGATCTCGGAAGCTAAGCAGCGTCGGGCCTGCTTAGTACTTGGATGGGAGACCGCCTGGGAATACCAGGTGCTGTAAGCTTTTGCCTTTTCTTCACTATTTATATAATATGCTGGCTTTTACGGAGGCTGATCTTTAAATAGCCCACTTTTTGGAGCAGCCCTCGCTTACGGCCATACCGCGCTGAGAGCGCCCGATCTCGTCTGATCTCGGAAGCTAAGCAGCGTCGGGCCTGCTTAGTACTTGGATGGGAGACCGCCTGGGAATACCAGGTGCTGTAAGCTTTTGCCTTTTCTTCACTATTTATATAATATGCTGGCTTTTAGAAAGACGTGTTTTACCGCTCAATTTATTACAATCATTTAAATGTATTATAGAGTTTTAAGTGTTTTACATGTTTTTTAGGCCATTTTATTACTCTTAACATTTTAAGTGAGTGTGTGTCTTTAAAAAATGGATGGTTGGCCTGCCATGTGACTAGACACATGACAGGAAGCAGGAAGTACAACTGTATAAGAGAGCAGCATGACAAACAAAGGACAGTCACCAAACTGTTGGATTGAGGAGTTGCTAATTTTAGAGCTCACCTTTCCATTCACCACCTGCAAACTTTGGATTACACTTTCTGTGGATTGTATATACACCGGTGGACACTCACATTGGACTTATCAACACACTGGGATTCTTGGACTGTTTTTAGGGTATGGACAAATGAACTGTATTCTTTTAACAGCGTTTACCTCGTTTTATCGTGTTGTTTTAAAGTCTTTTATGTGAACCTTGTAAATAAACCAAATCTATTTAAACCAATCTTCTTTTATGTCTCATTCTTTTAACCACTAGTCATCTCTCACAGTTAAATCTGATCCCATTTTAGTCTTGTAACTCGGCTGATAAGGCCGATTGTTACACTTGGATGGGAGACCGCCTGGGAATACCAGGTGCTGTAAGCTTTTGCCTTTTCTTCACTATTTATATAATATGCTGGCTTTTACGGAGGCTGATCTTTAAATAGCCCACTTTTTGGAGCAGCCCTCGCTTACGGCCATACCGCGCTGAGAGCGCCCGATCTCGTCTGATCTCGGAAGCTAAGCAGCGTCGGGCCTGCTTAGTACTTGGATGGGAGACCGCCTGGGAATACCAGGTGCTGTAAGCTTTTGCCTTTTCTTCACTATTTATATAATATGCTGGCTTTTACGGAGGCTGATCTTTAAATAGCCCACTTTTTGGAGCAGCCCTCGCTTACGGCCATACCGCGCTGAGAGCGCCCGATCTCGTCTGATCTCGGAAGCTAAGCAGCGTCGGGCCTGCTTAGTACTTGGATGGGAGACCGCCTGGGAATACCAGGTGCTCTAAGCTTTTGCCTTTTCTTCACTATTTATATAATATGCTGGCTTTTAGAAAGACGTGTTTTACCGCTCTATTTATTACAATCATTTAAATGTATTATAGAGTTTTAAGTGTTTTACATGTTTTTTAGGCCATTTTATTACTCTTAACATTTTAAGTGAGTGTGTGTCTTTAAAAAATGGATGGTTGGCCTGCCATGTGACTAGACACATGACAGGAAGCAGGAAGTACAACTGTATAAGAGAGCAGCATGACAAACAAAGGACAGTCACCAAACTGTTGGATTGAGGAGTTGCTAATTTTAGAGCTCACCTTTCCATTCACCACCTGCAAACTTTGGATTACACTTTCTGTGGATTGTATATACACCGGTGGACACTCACATTGGACTTATCAACACACTGGGATTCTTGGACTGTTTTTAGGGTATGGACAAATGAACTGTATTCTTTTAACAGCGTTTACCTCGTTTTATCGTGTTGTTTTAAAGTCTTTTATGTGAACCTTGTAAATAAACCAAATCTATTTAAACCAATCTTCTTTTATGTCTCATTCTTTTAACCACTAGTCATCTCTCACAGTTAAATCTGACCCCATTTTAGTCTTGTAACTCGGCTGATAAGGCCGATTGTTACACTTGGATGGGAGACCGCCTGGGATTACCAGGTGCTGTAAGCTTTTGCCTTTTCTTCACTATTTATATAATATGCTGGCTTTTACGGAGGCTGATCTTTAAATAGCCCACTTTTTGGAGCAGCCCTCGCTTACGGCCATACCGCGCTGAGAGCGCCCGATCTCGTCTGATCTCGGAAGCTAAGCAGCGTCGGGCCTGCTTAGTACTTGGATGGGAGACCGCCTGGGAATACCAGGTGCTGTAAGCTTTTGCCTTTTCTTCACTATTTATATAATATGCTGGCTTTTAGAAAGACGTGTTTTACCGCTCTATTTATTACAATCATTTAAATGTATTATAGAGTTTTAAGTGTTTTACATGTTTTTTAGGCCATTTTATTACTCTTAACATTTTAAGTGAGTGTGTGTCTTTAAAAAATGGATGGTTGGCCTGCCATGTGACTAGACACATGACAGGAAGCAGGAAGTACAACTGTATAAGAGAGCAGCATGACAAACAAAGGACAGTCACCAAACTGTTGGATTGAGGAGTTGCTAATTTTAGAGCTCACCTTTCCATTCACCACCTGCAAACTTTGGATTACACTTTCTGTGGATTGTATATACACCGGTGGACACTCACATTGGACTTATCAACACACTGGGATTCTTGGACTGTTTTTAGGGTATGGACAAATGAACTGTATTCTTTTAACAGCGTTTACCTCGTTTTATCGTGTTGTTTTAAAGTCTTTTATGTGAACCTTGTAAATAAACCAAATCTATTTAAACCAATCTTCTTTTATGTCTCATTCTTTTAACCACTAGTCATCTCTCACAGTTAAATCTGATCCCATTTTAGTCTTGTAACTCGGCTGATAAGGCCGATTGTTACACTTGGATGGGAGACCGCCTGGGAATACCAGGTGCTGTAAGCTTTTGCCTTTTCTTCACTATTTATATAATATGCTGGCTTTTACGGAGGCTGATCTTTAAATAGCCCACTTTTTGGAGCAGCCCTCGCTTACGGCCATACCGCGCTGAGAGCGCCCGATCTCGTCTGATCTCGGAAGCTAAGCAGCGTCGGGCCTGCTTAGTACTTGGATGGGAGACCGCCTGGGAATACCAGGTGCTGTAAGCTTTTGCCTTTTCTTCACTATTTATATAATATGCTGGCTTTTACGGAGGCTGATCTTTAAATAGCCCACTTTTTGGAGCAGCCCTCGCTTACGGCCATACCGCGCTGAGAGCGCCCGATCTCGTCTGATCTCGGAAGCTAAGCAGCGTCGGGCCTGCTTAGTACTTGGATGGGAGACCGCCTGGGAATACCAGGTGCTGTAAGCTTTTGCCTTTTCTTCACTATTTATATAATATGCTGGCTTTTAGAAAGACGTGTTTTACCGCTCAATTTATTACAATCATTTAAATGTATTATAGAGTTTTAAGTGTTTTACATGTTTTTTAGGCCATTTTATTACTCTTAACATTTTAAGTGAGTGTGTGTCTTTAAAAAATGGATGGTTGGCCTGCCATGTGACTAGACACATGACAGGAAGCAGGAAGTACAACTGTATAAGAGAGCAGCATGACAAACAAAGGACAGTCACCAAACTGTTGGATTGAGGAGTTGCTAATTTTAGAGCTCACCTTTCCATTCACCACCTGCAAACTTTGGATTACACTTTCTGTGGATTGTATATACACCGGTGGACACTCACATTGGACTTATCAACACACTGGGATTCTTGGACTGTTTTTAGGGTATGGACAAATGAACTGTATTCTTTTAACAGCGTTTACCTCGTTTTATCGTGTTGTTTTAAAGTCTTTTATGTGAACCTTGTAAATAAACCAAATCTATTTAAACCAATCTTCTTTTATGTCTCATTCTTTTAACCACTAGTCATCTCTCACAGTTAAATCTGATCCCATTTTAGTCTTGTAACTCGGCTGATAAGGCCGATTGTTACACTTGGATGGGAGACCGCCTGGGAATACCAGGTGCTGTAAGCTTTTGCCTTTTCTTCACTATTTATATAATATGCTGGCTTTTACGGAGGCTGATCTTTAAATAGCCCACTTTTTGGAGCAGCCCTCGCTTACGGCCATACCGCGCTGAGAGCGCCCGATCTCGTCTGATCTCGGAAGCTAAGCAGCGTCGGGCCTGCTTAGTACTTGGATGGGAGACCGCCTGGGAATACCAGGTGCTGTAAGCTTTTGCCTTTTCTTCACTATTTATATAATATGCTGGCTTTTACGGAGGCTGATCTTTAAATAGCCCACTTTTTGGAGCAGCCCTCGCTTACGGCCATACCGCGCTGAGAGCGCCCGATCTCGTCTGATCTCGGAAGCTAAGCAGCGTCGGGCCTGCTTAGTACTTGGATGGGAGACCGCCTGGGAATACCAGGTGCTCTAAGCTTTTGCCTTTTCTTCACTATTTATATAATATGCTGGCTTTTAGAAAGACGTGTTTTACCGCTCTATTTATTACAATCATTTAAATGTATTATAGAGTTTTAAGTGTTTTACATGTTTTTTAGGCCATTTTATTACTCTTAACATTTTAAGTGAGTGTGTGTCTTTAAAAAATGGATGGTTGGCCTGCCATGTGACTAGACACATGACAGGAAGCAGGAAGTACAACTGTATAAGAGAGCAGCATGACAAACAAAGGACAGTCACCAAACTGTTGGATTGAGGAGTTGCTAATTTTAGAGCTCACCTTTCCATTCACCACCTGCAAACTTTGGATTACACTTTCTGTGGATTGTATATACACCGGTGGACACTCACATTGGACTTATCAACACACTGGGATTCTTGGACTGTTTTTAGGGTATGGACAAATGAACTGTATTCTTTTAACAGCGTTTACCTCGTTTTATCGTGTTGTTTTAAAGTCTTTTATGTGAACCTTGTAAATAAACCAAATCTATTTAAACCAATCTTCTTTTATGTCTCATTCTTTTAACCACTAGTCATCTCTCACAGTTAAATCTGATCCCATTTTAGTCTTGTAACTCGGCTGATAAGGCCGATTGTTACACTTGGATGGGAGACCGCCTGGGAATACCAGGTGCTGTAAGCTTTTGCCTTTTCTTCACTATTTATATAATATGCTGGCTTTTACGGAGGCTGATCTTTAAATAGCCCACTTTTTGGAGCAGCCCTCGCTTACGGCCATACCGCGCTGAGAGCGCCCGATCTCGTCTGATCTCGGAAGCTAAGCAGCGTCGGGCCTGCTTAGTACTTGGATGGGAGACCGCCTGGGAATACCAGGTGCTGTAAGCTTTTGCCTTTTCTTCACTATTTATATAATATGCTGGCTTTTACGGAGGCTGATCTTTAAATAGCCCACTTTTTGGAGCAGCCCTCGCTTACGGCCATACCGCGCTGAGAGCGCCCGATCTCGTCTGATCTCGGAAGCTAAGCAGCGTCGGGCCTGCTTAGTACTTGGATGGGAGACCGCCTGGGAATACCAGGTGCTGTAAGCTTTTGCCTTTTCTTCACTATTTATATAATATGCTGGCTTTTAGAAAGACGTGTTTTACCGCTCAATTTATTACAATCATTTAAATGTATTATAGAGTTTTAAGTGTTTTACATGTTTTTTAGGCCATTTTATTACTCTTAACATTTTAAGTGAGTGTGTGTCTTTAAAAAATGGATGGTTGGCCTGCCATGTGACTAGACACATGACAGGAAGCAGGAAGTACAACTGTATAAGAGAGCAGCATGACAAACAAAGGACAGTCACCAAACTGTTGGATTGAGGAGTTGCTAATTTTAGAGCTCACCTTTCCATTCACCACCTGCAAACTTTGGATTACACTTTCTGTGGATTGTATATACACCGGTGGACACTCACATTGGACTTATCAACACACTGGGATTCTTGGACTGTTTTTAGGGTATGGACAAATGAACTGTATTCTTTTAACAGCGTTTACCTCGTTTTATCGTGTTGTTTTAAAGTCTTTTATGTGAACCTTGTAAATAAACCAAATCTATTTAAACCAATCTTCTTTTATGTCTCATTCTTTTAACCACTAGTCATCTCTCACAGTTAAATCTGACCCCATTTTAGTCTTGTAACTCGGCTGATAAGGCCGATTGTTACACTTGGATGGGAGACCGCCTGGGATTACCAGGTGCTGTAAGCTTTTGCCTTTTCTTCACTATTTATATAATATGCTGGCTTTTACGGAGGCTGATCTTTAAATAGCCCACTTTTTGGAGCAGCCCTCGCTTACGGCCATACCGCGCTGAGAGCGCCCGATCTCGTCTGATCTCGGAAGCTAAGCAGCGTCGGGTCTGCTTAGTACTTGGATGGGAGACCGCCTGGGAATACCAGGTGCTGTAAGCTTTTGCCTTTTCTTCACTATTTATATAATATGCTGGCTTTTAGAAAGACGTGTTTTACCGCTCTATTTATTACAATCATTTAAATGTATTATAGAGTTTTAAGTGTTTTACATGTTTTTTAGGCCATTTTATTACTCTTAACATTTTAAGTGAGTGTGTGTCTTTAAAAAATGGATGGTTGGCCTGCCATGTGACTAGACACATGACAGGAAGCAGGAAGTACAACTGTATAAGAGAGCAGCATGACAAACAAAGGACAGTCACCAAACTGTTGGATTGAGGAGTTGCTAATTTTAGAGCTCACCTTTCCATTCACCACCTGCAAACTTTGGATTACACTTTCTGTGGATTGTATATACACCGGTGGACACTCACATTGGACTTATCAACACACTGGGATTCTTGGACTGTTTTTAGGGTATGGACAAATGAACTGTATTCTTTTAACAGCGTTTACCTCGTTTTATCGTGTTGTTTTAAAGTCTTTTATGTGAACCTTGTAAATAAACCAAATCTATTTAAACCAATCTTCTTTTATGTCTCATTCTTTTAACCACTAGTCATCTCTCACAGTTAAATCTGATCCCATTTTAGTCTTGTAACTCGGCTGATAAGGCCGATTGTTACACTTGGATGGGAGACCGCCTGGGAATACCAGGTGCTGTAAGCTTTTGCCTTTTCTTCACTATTTATATAATATGCTGGCTTTTACGGAGGCTGATCTTTAAATAGCCCACTTTTTGGAGCAGCCCTCGCTTACGGCCATACCGCGCTGAGAGCGCCCGATCTCGTCTGATCTCGGAAGCTAAGCAGCGTCGGGCCTGCTTAGTACTTGGATGGGAGACCGCCTGGGAATACCAGGTGCTGTAAGCTTTTGCCTTTTCTTCACTATTTATATAATATGCTGGCTTTTACGGAGGCTGATCTTTAAATAGCCCACTTTTTGGAGCAGCCCTCGCTTACGGCCATACCGCGCTGAGAGCGCCCGATCTCGTCTGATCTCGGAAGCTAAGCAGCGTCGGGCCTGCTTAGTACTTGGATGGGAGACCGCCTGGGAATACCAGGTGCTCTAAGCTTTTGCCTTTTCTTCACTATTTATATAATATGCTGGCTTTTAGAAAGACGTGTTTTACCGCTCTATTTATTACAATCATTTAAATGTATTATAGAGTTTTAAGTGTTTTACATGTTTTTTAGGCCATTTTATTACTCTTAACATTTTAAGTGAGTGTGTGTCTTTAAAAAATGGATGGTTGGCCTGCCATGTGACTAGACACATGACAGGAAGCAGGAAGTACAACTGTATAAGAGAGCAGCATGACAAACAAAGGACAGTCACCAAACTGTTGGATTGAGGAGTTGCTAATTTTAGAGCTCACCTTTCCATTCACCACCTGCAAACTTTGGATTACACTTTCTGTGGATTGTATATACACCGGTGGACACTCACATTGGACTTATCAACACACTGGGATTCTTGGACTGTTTTTAGGGTATGGACAAATGAACTGTATTCTTTTAACAGCGTTTACCTCGTTTTATCGTGTTGTTTTAAAGTCTTTTATGTGAACCTTGTAAATAAACCAAATCTATTTAAACCAATCTTCTTTTATGTCTCATTCTTTTAACCACTAGTCATCTCTCACAGTTAAATCTGACCCCATTTTAGTCTTGTAACTCGGCTGATAAGGCCGATTGTTACACTTGGATGGGAGACCGCCTGGGATTACCAGGTGCTGTAAGCTTTTGCCTTTTCTTCACTATTTATATAATATGCTGGCTTTTACGGAGGCTGATCTTTAAATAGCCCACTTTTTGGAGCAGCCCTCGCTTACGGCCATACCGCGCTGAGAGCGCCCGATCTCGTCTGATCTCGGAAGCTAAGCAGCGTCGGGCCTGCTTAGTACTTGGATGGGAGACCGCCTGGGAATACCAGGTGCTCTAAGCTTTTGCCTTTTCTTCACTATTTATATAATATGCTGGCTTTTAGAAAGACGTGTTTTACCGCTCTATTTATTACAATCATTTAAATGTATTATAGAGTTTTAAGTGTTTTACATGTTTTTTAGGCCATTTTATTACTCTTAACATTTTAAGTGAGTGTGTGTCTTTAAAAAATGGATGGTTGGCCTGCCATGTGACTAGACACATGACAGGAAGCAGGAAGTACAACTGTATAAGAGAGCAGCATGACAAACAAAGGACAGTCACCAAACTGTTGGATTGAGGAGTTGCTAATTTTAGAGCTCACCTTTCCATTCACCACCTGCAAACTTTGGATTACACTTTCTGTGGATTGTATATACACCGGTGGACACTCACATTGGACTTATCAACACACTGGGATTCTTGGACTGTTTTTAGGGTATGGACAAATGAACTGTATTCTTTTAACAGCGTTTACCTCGTTTTATCGTGTTGTTTTAAAGTCTTTTATGTGAACCTTGTAAATAAACCAAATCTATTTAAACCAATCTTCTTTTATGTCTCATTCTTTTAACCACTAGTCATCTCTCACAGTTAAATCTGATCCCATTTTAGTCTTGTAACTCGGCTGATAAGGCCGATTGTTACACTTGGATGGGAGACCGCCTGGGAATACCAGGTGCTGTAAGCTTTTGCCTTTTCTTCACTATTTATATAATATGCTGGCTTTTACGGAGGCTGATCTTTAAATAGCCCACTTTTTGGAGCAGCCCTCGCTTACGGCCATACCGCGCTGAGAGCGCCCGATCTCGTCTGATCTCGGAAGCTAAGCAGCGTCGGGCCTGCTTAGTACTTGGATGGGAGACCGCCTGGGAATACCAGGTGCTGTAAGCTTTTGCCTTTTCTTCACTATTTATATAATATGCTGGCTTTTACGGAGGCTGATCTTTAAATAGCCCACTTTTTGGAGCAGCCCTCGCTTACGGCCATACCGCGCTGAGAGCGCCCGATCTCGTCTGATCTCGGAAGCTAAGCAGCGTCGGGCCTGCTTAGTACTTGGATGGGAGACCGCCTGGGAATACCAGGTGCTCTAAGCTTTTGCCTTTTCTTCACTATTTATATAATATGCTGGCTTTTAGAAAGACGTGTTTTACCGCTCTATTTATTACAATCATTTAAATGTATTATAGAGTTTTAAGTGTTTTACATGTTTTTTAGGCCATTTTATTACTCTTAACATTTTAAGTGAGTGTGTGTCTTTAAAAAATGGATGGTTGGCCTGCCATGTGACTAGACACATGACAGGAAGCAGGAAGTACAACTGTATAAGAGAGCAGCATGACAAACAAAGGACAGTCACCAAACTGTTGGATTGAGGAGTTGCTAATTTTAGAGCTCACCTTTCCATTCACCACCTGCAAACTTTGGATTACACTTTCTGTGGATTGTATATACACCGGTGGACACTCACATTGGACTTATCAACACACTGGGATTCTTGGACTGTTTTTAGGGTATGGACAAATGAACTGTATTCTTTTAACAGCGTTTACCTCGTTTTATCGTGTTGTTTTAAAGTCTTTTATGTGAACCTTGTAAATAAACCAAATCTATTTAAACCAATCTTCTTTTATGTCTCATTCTTTTAACCACTAGTCATCTCTCACAGTTAAATCTGACCCCATTTTAGTCTTGTAACTCGGCTGATAAGGCCGATTGTTACACTTGGATGGGAGACCGCCTGGGATTACCAGGTGCTGTAAGCTTTTGCCTTTTCTTCACTATTTATATAATATGCTGGCTTTTACGGAGGCTGATCTTTAAATAGCCCACTTTTTGGAGCAGCCCTCGCTTACGGCCATACCGCGCTGAGAGCGCCCGATCTCGTCTGATCTCGGAAGCTAAGCAGCGTCGGGCCTGCTTAGTACTTGGATGGGAGACCGCCTGGGAATACCAGGTGCTGTAAGCTTTTGCCTTTTCTTCACTATTTATATAATATGCTGGCTTTTAGAAAGACGTGTTTTACCGCTCTATTTATTACAATCATTTAAATGTATTATAGAGTTTTAAGTGTTTTACATGTTTTTTAGGCCATTTTATTACTCTTAACATTTTAAGTGAGTGTGTGTCTTTAAAAAATGGATGGTTGGCCTGCCATGTGACTAGACACATGACAGGAAGCAGGAAGTACAACTGTATAAGAGAGCAGCATGACAAACAAAGGACAGTCACCAAACTGTTGGATTGAGGAGTTGCTAATTTTAGAGCTCACCTTTCCATTCACCACCTGCAAACTTTGGATTACACTTTCTGTGGATTGTATATACACCGGTGGACACTCACATTGGACTTATCAACACACTGGGATTCTTGGACTGTTTTTAGGGTATGGACAAATGAACTGTATTCTTTTAACAGCGTTTACCTCGTTTTATCGTGTTGTTTTAAAGTCTTTTATGTGAACCTTGTAAATAAACCAAATCTATTTAAACCAATCTTCTTTTATGTCTCATTCTTTTAACCACTAGTCATCTCTCACAGTTAAATCTGATCCCATTTTAGTCTTGTAACTCGGCTGATAAGGCCGATTGTTACACTTGGATGGGAGACCGCCTGGGAATACCAGGTGCTGTAAGCTTTTGCCTTTTCTTCACTATTTATATAATATGCTGGCTTTTACGGAGGCTGATCTTTAAATAGCCCACTTTTTGGAGCAGCCCTCGCTTACGGCCATACCGCGCTGAGAGCGCCCGATCTCGTCTGATCTCGGAAGCTAAGCAGCGTCGGGCCTGCTTAGTACTTGGATGGGAGACCGCCTGGGAATACCAGGTGCTGTAAGCTTTTGCCTTTTCTTCACTATTTATATAATATGCTGGCTTTTACGGAGGCTGATCTTTAAATAGCCCACTTTTTGGAGCAGCCCTCGCTTACGGCCATACCGCGCTGAGAGCGCCCGATCTCGTCTGATCTCGGAAGCTAAGCAGCGTCGGGCCTGCTTAGTACTTGGATGGGAGACCGCCTGGGAATACCAGGTGCTGTAAGCTTTTGCCTTTTCTTCACTATTTATATAATATGCTGGCTTTTAGAAAGACGTGTTTTACCGCTCAATTTATTACAATCATTTAAATGTATTATAGAGTTTTAAGTGTTTTACATGTTTTTTAGGCCATTTTATTACTCTTAACATTTTAAGTGAGTGTGTGTCTTTAAAAAATGGATGGTTGGCCTGCCATGTGACTAGACACATGACAGGAAGCAGGAAGTACAACTGTATAAGAGAGCAGCATGACAAACAAAGGACAGTCACCAAACTGTTGGATTGAGGAGTTGCTAATTTTAGAGCTCACCTTTCCATTCACCACCTGCAAACTTTGGATTACACTTTCTGTGGATTGTATATACACCGGTGGACACTCACATTGGACTTATCAACACACTGGGATTCTTGGACTGTTTTTAGGGTATGGACAAATGAACTGTATTCTTTTAACAGCGTTTACCTCGTTTTATCGTGTTGTTTTAAAGTCTTTTATGTGAACCTTGTAAATAAACCAAATCTATTTAAACCAATCTTCTTTTATGTCTCATTCTTTTAACCACTAGTCATCTCTCACAGTTAAATCTGATCCCATTTTAGTCTTGTAACTCGGCTGATAAGGCCGATTGTTACACTTGGATGGGAGACCGCCTGGGAATACCAGGTGCTGTAAGCTTTTGCCTTTTCTTCACTATTTATATAATATGCTGGCTTTTACGGAGGCTGATCTTTAAATAGCCCACTTTTTGGAGCAGCCCTCGCTTACGGCCATACCGCGCTGAGAGCGCCCGATCTCGTCTGATCTCGGAAGCTAAGCAGCGTCGGGCCTGCTTAGTACTTGGATGGGAGACCGCCTGGGAATACCAGGTGCTGTAAGCTTTTGCCTTTTCTTCACTATTTATATAATATGCTGGCTTTTACGGAGGCTGATCTTTAAATAGCCCACTTTTTGGAGCAGCCCTCGCTTACGGCCATACCGCGCTGAGAGCGCCCGATCTCGTCTGATCTCGGAAGCTAAGCAGCGTCGGGCCTGCTTAGTACTTGGATGGGAGACCGCCTGGGAATACCAGGTGCTCTAAGCTTTTGCCTTTTCTTCACTATTTATATAATATGCTGGCTTTTAGAAAGACGTGTTTTACCGCTCTATTTATTACAATCATTTAAATGTATTATAGAGTTTTAAGTGTTTTACATGTTTTTTAGGCCATTTTATTACTCTTAACATTTTAAGTGAGTGTGTGTCTTTAAAAAATGGATGGTTGGCCTGCCATGTGACTAGACACATGACAGGAAGCAGGAAGTACAACTGTATAAGAGAGCAGCATGACAAACAAAGGACAGTCACCAAACTGTTGGATTGAGGAGTTGCTAATTTTAGAGCTCACCTTTCCATTCACCACCTGCAAACTTTGGATTACACTTTCTGTGGATTGTATATACACCGGTGGACACTCACATTGGACTTATCAACACACTGGGATTCTTGGACTGTTTTTAGGGTATGGACAAATGAACTGTATTCTTTTAACAGCGTTTACCTCGTTTTATCGTGTTGTTTTAAAGTCTTTTATGTGAACCTTGTAAATAAACCAAATCTATTTAAACCAATCTTCTTTTATGTCTCATTCTTTTAACCACTAGTCATCTCTCACAGTTAAATCTGACCCCATTTTAGTCTTGTAACTCGGCTGATAAGGCCGATTGTTACACTTGGATGGGAGACCGCCTGGGATTACCAGGTGCTGTAAGCTTTTGCCTTTTCTTCACTATTTATATAATATGCTGGCTTTTACGGAGGCTGATCTTTAAATAGCCCACTTTTTGGAGCAGCCCTCGCTTACGGCCATACCGCGCTGAGAGCGCCCGATCTCGTCTGATCTCGGAAGCTAAGCAGCGTCGGGCCTGCTTAGTACTTGGATGGGAGACCGCCTGGGAATACCAGGTGCTGTAAGCTTTTGCCTTTTCTTCACTATTTATATAATATGCTGGCTTTTAGAAAGACGTGTTTTACCGCTCTATTTATTACAATCATTTAAATGTATTATAGAGTTTTAAGTGTTTTACATGTTTTTTAGGCCATTTTATTACTCTTAACATTTTAAGTGAGTGTGTGTCTTTAAAAAATGGATGGTTGGCCTGCCATGTGACTAGACACATGACAGGAAGCAGGAAGTACAACTGTATAAGAGAGCAGCATGACAAACAAAGGACAGTCACCAAACTGTTGGATTGAGGAGTTGCTAATTTTAGAGCTCACCTTTCCATTCACCACCTGCAAACTTTGGATTACACTTTCTGTGGATTGTATATACACCGGTGGACACTCACATTGGACTTATCAACACACTGGGATTCTTGGACTGTTTTTAGGGTATGGACAAATGAACTGTATTCTTTTAACAGCGTTTACCTCGTT
The DNA here is from genome assembly GCF_049309525.1 of Garra rufa. NCBI lineage: Eukaryota > Metazoa > Chordata > Actinopteri > Cypriniformes > Cyprinidae > Garra > Garra rufa. Next base: position 3,341,722 of record NW_027394278.1, on the reverse strand, counting down.
TTATCGTGTTGTTTTAAAGTCTTTTATGTGAACCTTGTAAATAAACCAAATCTATTTAAACCAATCTTCTTTTATGTCTCATTCTTTTAACCACTAGTCATCTCTCACAGTTAAATCTGATCCCATTTTAGTCTTGTAACTCGGCTGATAAGGCCGATTGTTACACTTGGATGGGAGACCGCCTGGGAATACCAGGTGCTGTAAGCTTTTGCCTTTTCTTCACTATTTATATAATATGCTGGCTTTTACGGAGGCTGATCTTTAAATAGCCCACTTTTTGGAGCAGCCCTCGCTTACGGCCATACCGCGCTGAGAGCGCCCGATCTCGTCTGATCTCGGAAGCTAAGCAGCGTCGGGCCTGCTTAGTACTTGGATGGGAGACCGCCTGGGAATACCAGGTGCTGTAAGCTTTTGCCTTTTCTTCACTATTTATATAATATGCTGGCTTTTACGGAGGCTGATCTTTAAATAGCCCACTTTTTGGAGCAGCCCTCGCTTACGGCCATACCGCGCTGAGAGCGCCCGATCTCGTCTGATCTCGGAAGCTAAGCAGCGTCGGGCCTGCTTAGTACTTGGATGGGAGACCGCCTGGGAATACCAGGTGCTGTAAGCTTTTGCCTTTTCTTCACTATTTATATAATATGCTGGCTTTTAGAAAGACGTGTTTTACCGCTCAATTTATTACAATCATTTAAATGTATTATAGAGTTTTAAGTGTTTTACATGTTTTTTAGGCCATTTTATTACTCTTAACATTTTAAGTGAGTGTGTGTCTTTAAAAAATGGATGGTTGGCCTGCCATGTGACTAGACACATGACAGGAAGCAGGAAGTACAACTGTATAAGAGAGCAGCATGACAAACAAAGGACAGTCACCAAACTGTTGGATTGAGGAGTTGCTAATTTTAGAGCTCACCTTTCCATTCACCACCTGCAAACTTTGGATTACACTTTCTGTGGATTGTATATACACCGGTGGACACTCACATTGGACTTATCAACACACTGGGATTCTTGGACTGTTTTTAGGGTATGGACAAATGAACTGTATTCTTTTAACAGCGTTTACCTCGTTTTATCGTGTTGTTTTAAAGTCTTTTATGTGAACCTTGTAAATAAACCAAATCTATTTAAACCAATCTTCTTTTATGTCTCATTCTTTTAACCACTAGTCATCTCTCACAGTTAAATCTGATCCCATTTTAGTCTTGTAACTCGGCTGATAAGGCCGATTGTTACACTTGGATGGGAGACCGCCTGGGAATACCAGGTGCTGTAAGCTTTTGCCTTTTCTTCACTATTTATATAATATGCTGGCTTTTACGGAGGCTGATCTTTAAATAGCCCACTTTTTGGAGCAGCCCTCGCTTACGGCCATACCGCGCTGAGAGCGCCCGATCTCGTCTGATCTCGGAAGCTAAGCAGCGTCGGGCCTGCTTAGTACTTGGATGGGAGACCGCCTGGGAATACCAGGTGCTGTAAGCTTTTGCCTTTTCTTCACTATTTATATAATATGCTGGCTTTTACGGAGGCTGATCTTTAAATAGCCCACTTTTTGGAGCAGCCCTCGCTTACGGCCATACCGCGCTGAGAGCGCCCGATCTCGTCTGATCTCGGAAGCTAAGCAGCGTCGGGCCTGCTTAGTACTTGGATGGGAGACCGCCTGGGAATACCAGGTGCTCTAAGCTTTTGCCTTTTCTTCACTATTTATATAATATGCTGGCTTTTAGAAAGACGTGTTTTACCGCTCTATTTATTACAATCATTTAAATGTATTATAGAGTTTTAAGTGTTTTACATGTTTTTTAGGCCATTTTATTACTCTTAACATTTTAAGTGAGTGTGTGTCTTTAAAAAATGGATGGTTGGCCTGCCATGTGACTAGACACATGACAGGAAGCAGGAAGTACAACTGTATAAGAGAGCAGCATGACAAACAAAGGACAGTCACCAAACTGTTGGATTGAGGAGTTGCTAATTTTAGAGCTCACCTTTCCATTCACCACCTGCAAACTTTGGATTACACTTTCTGTGGATTGTATATACACCGGTGGACACTCACATTGGACTTATCAACACACTGGGATTCTTGGACTGTTTTTAGGGTATGGACAAATGAACTGTATTCTTTTAACAGCGTTTACCTCGTTTTATCGTGTTGTTTTAAAGTCTTTTATGTGAACCTTGTAAATAAACCAAATCTATTTAAACCAATCTTCTTTTATGTCTCATTCTTTTAACCACTAGTCATCTCTCACAGTTAAATCTGATCCCATTTTAGTCTTGTAACTCGGCTGATAAGGCCGATTGTTACACTTGGATGGGAGACCGCCTGGGAATACCAGGTGCTGTAAGCTTTTGCCTTTTCTTCACTATTTATATAATATGCTGGCTTTTACGGAGGCTGATCTTTAAATAGCCCACTTTTTGGAGCAGCCCTCGCTTACGGCCATACCGCGCTGAGAGCGCCCGATCTCGTCTGATCTCGGAAGCTAAGCAGCGTCGGGCCTGCTTAGTACTTGGATGGGAGACCGCCTGGGAATACCAGGTGCTGTAAGCTTTTGCCTTTTCTTCACTATTTATATAATATGCTGGCTTTTACGGAGGCTGATCTTTAAATAGCCCACTTTTTGGAGCAGCCCTCGCTTACGGCCATACCGCGCTGAGAGCGCCCGATCTCGTCTGATCTCGGAAGCTAAGCAGCGTCGGGCCTGCTTAGTACTTGGATGGGAGACCGCCTGGGAATACCAGGTGCTGTAAGCTTTTGCCTTTTCTTCACTATTTATATAATATGCTGGCTTTTAGAAAGACGTGTTTTACCGCTCAATTTATTACAATCATTTAAATGTATTATAGAGTTTTAAGTGTTTTACATGTTTTTTAGGCCATTTTATTACTCTTAACATTTTAAGTGAGTGTGTGTCTTTAAAAAATGGATGGTTGGCCTGCCATGTGACTAGACACATGACAGGAAGCAGGAAGTACAACTGTATAAGAGAGCAGCATGACAAACAAAGGACAGTCACCAAACTGTTGGATTGAGGAGTTGCTAATTTTAGAGCTCACCTTTCCATTCACCACCTGCAAACTTTGGATTACACTTTCTGTGGATTGTATATACACCGGTGGACACTCACATTGGACTTATCAACACACTGGGATTCTTGGACTGTTTTTAGGGTATGGACAAATGAACTGTATTCTTTTAACAGCGTTTACCTCGTTTTATCGTGTTGTTTTAAAGTCTTTTATGTGAACCTTGTAAATAAACCAAATCTATTTAAACCAATCTTCTTTTATGTCTCATTCTTTTAACCACTAGTCATCTCTCACAGTTAAATCTGACCCCATTTTAGTCTTGTAACTCGGCTGATAAGGCCGATTGTTACACTTGGATGGGAGACCGCCTGGGATTACCAGGTGCTGTAAGCTTTTGCCTTTTCTTCACTATTTATATAATATGCTGGCTTTTACGGAGGCTGATCTTTAAATAGCCCACTTTTTGGAGCAGCCCTCGCTTACGGCCATACCGCGCTGAGAGCGCCCGATCTCGTCTGATCTCGGAAGCTAAGCAGCGTCGGGTCTGCTTAGTACTTGGATGGGAGACCGCCTGGGAATACCAGGTGCTGTAAGCTTTTGCCTTTTCTTCACTATTTATATAATATGCTGGCTTTTAGAAAGACGTGTTTTACCGCTCTATTTATTACAATCATTTAAATGTATTATAGAGTTTTAAGTGTTTTACATGTTTTTTAGGCCATTTTATTACTCTTAACATTTTAAGTGAGTGTGTGTCTTTAAAAAATGGATGGTTGGCCTGCCATGTGACTAGACACATGACAGGAAGCAGGAAGTACAACTGTATAAGAGAGCAGCATGACAAACAAAGGACAGTCACCAAACTGTTGGATTGAGGAGTTGCTAATTTTAGAGCTCACCTTTCCATTCACCACCTGCAAACTTTGGATTACACTTTCTGTGGATTGTATATACACCGGTGGACACTCACATTGGACTTATCAACACACTGGGATTCTTGGACTGTTTTTAGGGTATGGACAAATGAACTGTATTCTTTTAACAGCGTTTACCTCGTTTTATCGTGTTGTTTTAAAGTCTTTTATGTGAACCTTGTAAATAAACCAAATCTATTTAAACCAATCTTCTTTTATGTCTCATTCTTTTAACCACTAGTCATCTCTCACAGTTAAATCTGATCCCATTTTAGTCTTGTAACTCGGC
>NW_027394278.1:3313532-3336980 GCF_049309525.1 Garra rufa | reverse complement strand
TGACGGAATGAAATCGCTGGAACATTTACATTTTAAAAGGCCGTATTTATTTTCATTTTCCGCTCCACACCTTCAGTGGATATGCCTAAAACGGGGCATTATTTTTCGTACGTGACCTGTGGTTAGAGGCATTGTTGCTTGTTAGTAAGACATATGGCATAATAAATTATGTTCTTGGGCATAATTTGCAAGCTAACATGCACTACAAGTCATATCTTATATTTAACCTAAATATAAATGATTTTAATCTGTATTTTTGTGCGTCCTCTATTAAATCACCCTTTATGAGTAGTGCGCATGCGCACAAATGCCTAAGGGAACTTTTGGAGTATGACGTAAGAGGGAACCTGTGCTAAATCAAACAGAAAATACAGCGAAATGACAGGGAACAAAAAATATTAAATGAGTGATTATATGTTCAATACAGTTGCATTTTTTTGAGAACTCTAATCAGTTAAATAGCATAAGTTATTAGTTGGTGAGGTCTTTAACAACAGCCGTACTTTGTTGAACTAACGTGGTTCAAACGATGAGACCATATGAAACAGTCTTTACTAGCTTATTCGTTTCCACAAAAATGCAGCACAAATAAGCAAGCATTTTAACGTTTTAAATACACTAATCTACTATTATTGTTCAATCGCTGAAGTGTTTTTTTTATTATTTATTTATTTTAATGCCTTTAAAATATGTAGTTTTGTGAACACGGACGAAGAAACGCCAGGCCCGAAGCTCATCCGTAAACCACATAAAACAGCTCATATGCGCTTAGCTCTTTAAAATGATAATCTGTTTACATTGTGTACAGTCGCTGGACTGTTTTTATTTAAATGCTTTTAAAAGAGGCTTAGTGATGTAGTTCGCAGACCGAGAGCTCGGAGCCTTGACTCTCATGTCAGTACAACAGAAAACACTGGCTGAAGGCAGCTCTCTCCGTTTTAAATAAAACTACTTGCAAACACCTGAGTTTAGCTCTTGCTGTGTTCTAAGGGGTTGACGGAATGAAATCGCTGGAACATTTAAATTTTAAAAGGCCGTATTTATTTTCATTTTCAGCTCCACACCTTCAGTGGAGTGGAATGCCTTAAACGGGGCATTATTTTTCGTACGTGACCTGTGGTTAGAGGCATTGTTGCTTGTTAGTAAGACATATGGCATAATAAATTATGTTCTTGGGCATAATTTGCAAGCTAACATGCACTACAAGTCATATCTTATATTTAACCTAAATATAAATGATTCTAATCTGTATTTTTGTGCGTCCTCTATTAAATCACCCTTTATGAGTAGTGCGCATGCGCACAAATGCCTAAGGGAGCTTTCGGAGTATGACGTAAGAGGGAACCTGTGCTAAATCAAACAGAAAATACAGCGAAATGACAGGGAACAAAAAATATTAAATGAGTGATTATATGTTCAATACAGTTGCATTTTTTTTGAGAACTCTAATCAGTTAAATAGCATAAGTTATTAGTTGGTGAGGTCTTTAACAACAGCCGTACTTTGTTGAACTAACGTGGTTCAAACGATGAGACCATATGAAACAGTCTTTACTAGCTTATTCGTTTCCACAAAAATGCAGCACAAATAAGCAAGCATTTTAACGTTTTAAATACACTAATCTACTATTATTGTTCAATCGCTGAAGTGTTTTTTTTTTTTATTTATTTATTTTAATGCCTTTAAAATATGTAGTTTTGTGAACACGGACGAAGAAACGCCAGCCCCGAAGCTCATCCGTAAACCACATAAAACAGCTCATATGCGCTTAGCTCTTTAAAATGATAATCTGTTTACATTGTGTACAGTCGCTGGACTGTTTTTATTTAAATGCTTTTAAAAGAGGCTTAGTGATGTAGTTCGCAGACCGAGAGCTCGGAGCCTTGACTCTCATGTCAGTACAACAGAAAACACTGGCTGAAGGCAGCTCTCTCCGTTTTAAATAAAACTACTTGCAAACACCTGAGTTTAGCTCTTGCTGTGTTCTAAGGGGTTGACGGAATGAAATCGCTGGAACATTTAAATTTTAAAAGGCCGTATTTATTTTCATTTTCAGCTCCACACCTTCAGTGGAGTGGAATGCCTTAAACGGGGCATTATTTTTCGTACGTGACCTGTGGTTAGAGGCATTGTTGCTTGTTAGTAAGACATATGGCATAATAAATTATGTTCTTGGGCATAATTTGCAAGCTAACATGCACTACAAGTCATATCTTATATTTAACCTAAATATAAATGATTTTAATCTGTATTTTTGTGCATCCTCTATTAAATCACCCTTTATGAGTAGTGCGCATGCGCACAAATGCCTAAGGGAACTTTCGGAGTATGACGTAAGAGGGAACCTGTGCTAAATCAAACAGAAAATACAGCGAAATGACAGGGAACAAAAAATATTAAATGAGTGATTATATGTTCAATACAGTTGCATTTTTTTGAGAACTCTAATCAGTTAAATAGCATAAGTTATTAGTTGGTGAGGTCTTTAACAACAGCCGTACTTTGTTGAACTAACGTGGTTCAAACGATGAGACCATATGAAACAGTCTTTACTAGCTTATTCGTTTCCACAAAAATGCAGCACAAATAAGCAAGCATTTTAACGTTTTAAATACACTAATCTACTATTATTGTTCAATCGCTGAATTGTTTTTTTTTTTTTTTTTTAATGCCTTTAAAATATATAGTTTTGTGAACACGGACGAAGAAACGCCAGCCACGAAGCTCATCCGTAAACCACATAAAACAGCTCATATGCGCTTAGCTCTTTAAAATGATAATCTGTTTACATTGTGTACAGTCGCTGGACTGTTTTTATTTAAATGCTTTTAAAAGAGGCTTAGTGATGTAGTTCGCAGACCGAGAGCTCGGAGCCTTGACTCTCATGTCAGTACAACAGAAAACACTGGCTGAAGGCAGCTCTCTCCGTTTTAAATAAAACTACTTGCAAACACCTAAGTTTAGCTCTTGCTGTGTTCTAAGGGGTTGACGGAATGAAATCGCTGGAACATTTAAATTTTAAAAGGCCGTATTTATTTTCATTTTCAGCTCCACACCTTCAGTGGATATGCCTTAAACGGGGCATTATTTTTCGTACGTGACCTGTGGTTAGAGGCATTGTTGCTTGTTAGTAAGACATATGGCATAATAAATTATGTTCTTGGGCATAATTTGCAAGCTAACATGCTCTACAAGTCATATCTTATATTTAACCTAAATATAAATGATTTTAATCTGTATTTTTGTGCGTCCTCTATTAAATCACCCTTTATGAGTAGTGCGCATGCGCACAAATGCCTAAGGGAGCTTTCGGAGTATGACGTAAGAGGGAACCTGTGCTAAATCAAACAGAAAATACAGCGAAATGACAGGGAACAAAAAATATTAAATGAGTGATTATATGTTCAATACAGTTGCATTTTTTTTGAGAACTCTAATCAGTTAAATAGCATAAGTTATTAGTTGGTGAGGTCTTTAACAACAGCCGTACTTTGTTGAACTAACGTGGTTCAAACGATGAGACCATATGAAACAGTCTTTACTAGCTTATTCGTTTCCACAAAAATGCAGCACAAATAAGCAAGCATTTTAACGTTTTAAATACACTAATCTACTGTTATTGTTCAATCGCTGAAGTGTTTTTTTTTTAATTTATTTTTTTTAATGCCTTTAAAATATGTAGTTTTGTGAACACGGACGAAGAAACGCCAGCCCCGAAGCTCATCCGTAAACCACATAAAACAGCTCTTATGCGCTTAGCTCTTTAAAATGATAATCTGTTTACATTGTGTACAGTCGCTGGACTGTTTTTATTTAAATGCTTTTAAAAGAGGCTTAGTGATGTAGTTCGCAGACCGAGAGCTCGGAGCCTTGACTCTCATGTCAGTACAACAGAAAACACTGGCTGAAGGCAGCTCTCTCCGTTTTAAATAAAACTACTTGCAAACACCTAAGTTTAGCTCTTGCTGTGTTCTAAGGGGTTGACGGAATGAAATCGCTGGAACATTTAAATTTTAAAAGGCCGTATTTATTTTCATTTTCAGCTCCACACCTTCAGTGGAGTGGAATGCCTTAAACGGGGCATTATTTTTCGTACGTGACCTGTGGTTAGAGGCATTGTTGCTTGTTAGTAAGACATATGGCATAATAAATTATGTTCTTGGGCATAATTTGCAAGCTAACATGCTCTACAAGTCATATCTTATATTTAACCTAAATATAAATGATTTTAATCTGTATTTTTGTGCGTCCTCTATTAAATCACCCTTTATGAGTAGTGCGCATGCGCACAAATGCCTAAGGGAGCTTTCGGAGTATGACGTAAGAGGGAACCTGTGCTAAATCAAACAGAAAATACAGCGAAATGACAGGGAACAAAAAATATTAAATGAGTGATTATATGTTCAATACAGTTGCATTTTTTTTGAGAACTCTAATCAGTTAAATAGCATAAGTTATTAGTTGGTGAGGTCTTTAACAACAGCCGTACTTTGTTGAACTAACGTGGTTCAAACGATGAGACCATATGAAACAGTCTTTACTAGCTTATTCGTTTCCACAAAAATGCAGCACAAATAAGCAAGCATTTTAACGTTTTAAATACACTAATCTACTATTATTGTTCAATCGCTGAAGTGTTTTTTTTTTTTATTTATTTATTTTAATGCCTTTAAAATATGTAGTTTTGTGAACACGGACGAAGAAACGCCAGCCCCGAAGCTCATCCGTAAACCACATAAAACAGCTCATATGCGCTTAGCTCTTTAAAATGATAATCTGTTTACATTGTGTACAGTCGCTGGACTGTTTTTATTTAAATGCTTTTAAAAGAGGCTTAGTGATGTAGTTCGCAGACCGAGAGCTCGGAGCCTTGACTCTCATGTCAGTACAACAGAAAACACTGGCTGAAGGCAGCTCTCTCCGTTTTAAATAAAACTACTTGCAAACACCTGAGTTTAGCTCTTGCTGTGTTCTAAGGGGTTGACGGAATGAAATCGCTGGAACATTTAAATTTTAAAAGGCCGTATTTATTTTCATTTTCAGCTCCACACCTTCAGTGGATATGCCTTAAACGGGGCATTATTTTTCGTACGTGACCTGTGGTTAGAGGCATTGTTGCTTGTTAGTAAGACATATGGCATAATAAATTATGTTCTTGGGCATAATTTGCAAGCTAACATGCTCTACAAGTCATATCTTATATTTAACCTAAATATAAATGATTTTAATCTGTATTTTTGTGCGTCCTCTATTAAATCACCCTTTATGAGTAGTGCGCATGCGCACAAATGCCTAAGGGAGCTTTCGGAGTATGACGTAAGAGGGAACCTGTGCTAAATCAAACAGAAAATACAGCGAAATGACAGGGAACAAAAAATATTAAATGAGTGATTATATGTTCAATACAGTTGCATTTTTTTTGAGAACTCTAATCAGTTAAATAGCATAAGTTATTAGTTGGTGAGGTCTTTAACAACAGCCGTACTTTGTTGAACTAACGTGGTTCAAACGATGAGACCATATGAAACAGTCTTTACTAGCTTATTCGTTTCCACAAAAATGCAGCACAAATAAGCAAGCATTTTAACGTTTTAAATACACTAATCTACTGTTATTGTTCAATCGCTGAAGTGTTTTTTTTTTTAATTTATTTTTTTTAATGCCTTTAAAATATGTAGTTTTGTGAACACGGACGAAGAAACGCCAGCCCCGAAGCTCATCCGTAAACCACATAAAACAGCTCTTATGCGCTTAGCTCTTTAAAATGATAATCTGTTTACATTGTGTACAGTCGCTGGACTGTTTTTATTTAAATGCTTTTAAAAGAGGCTTAGTGATGTAGTTCGCAGACCGAGAGCTCGGAGCCTTGACTCTCATGTCAGTACAACAGAAAACACTGGCTGAAGGCAGCTCTCTCCGTTTTAAATAAAACTACTTGCAAACACCTAAGTTTAGCTCTTGCTGTGTTCTAAGGGGTTGACGGAATGAAATCGCTGGAACATTTAAATTTTAAAAGGCCGTATTTATTTTCATTTTCAGCTCCACACCTTCAGTGGAGTGGAATGCCTTAAACGGGGCATTATTTTTCGTACGTGACCTGTGGTTAGAGGCATTGTTGCTTGTTAGTAAGACATATGGCATAATAAATTATGTTCTTGGGCATAATTTGCAAGCTAACATGCTCTACAAGTCATATCTTATATTTAACCTAAATATAAATGATTTTAATCTGTATTTTTGTGCGTCCTCTATTAAATCACCCTTTATGAGTAGTGCGCATGCGCACAAATGCCTAAGGGAGCTTTCGGAGTATGACGTAAGAGGGAACCTGTGCTAAATCAAACAGAAAATACAGCGAAATGACAGGGAACAAAAAATATTAAATGAGTGATTATATGTTCAATACAGTTGCATTTTTTTTGAGAACTCTAATCAGTTAAATAGCATAAGTTATTAGTTGGTGAGGTCTTTAACAACAGCCGTACTTTGTTGAACTAACGTGGTTCAAACGATGAGACCATATGAAACAGTCTTTACTAGCTTATTCGTTTCCACAAAAATGCAGCACAAATAAGCAAGCATTTTAACGTTTTAAATACACTAATCTACTATTATTGTTCAATCGCTGAAGTGTTTTTTTTTTTTATTTATTTATTTTAATGCCTTTAAAATATGTAGTTTTGTGAACACGGACGAAGAAACGCCAGCCCCGAAGCTCATCCGTAAACCACATAAAACAGCTCATATGCGCTTAGCTCTTTAAAATGATAATCTGTTTACATTGTGTACAGTCGCTGGACTGTTTTTATTTAAATGCTTTTAAAAGAGGCTTAGTGATGTAGTTCGCAGACCGAGAGCTCGGAGCCTTGACTCTCATGTCAGTACAACAGAAAACACTGGCTGAAGGCAGCTCTCTCCGTTTTAAATAAAACTACTTGCAAACACCTGAGTTTAGCTCTTGCTGTGTTCTAAGGGGTTGACGGAATGAAATCGCTGGAACATTTAAATTTTAAAAGGCCGTATTTATTTTCATTTTCAGCTCCACACCTTCAGTGGATATGCCTTAAACGGGGCATTATTTTTCGTACGTGACCTGTGGTTAGAGGCATTGTTGCTTGTTAGTAAGACATATGGCATAATAAATTATGTTCTTGGGCATAATTTGCAAGCTAACATGCTCTACAAGTCATATCTTATATTTAACCTAAATATAAATGATTTTAATCTGTATTTTTGTGCGTCCTCTATTAAATCACCCTTTATGAGTAGTGCGCATGCGCACAAATGCCTAAGGGAGCTTTCGGAGTATGACGTAAGAGGGAACCTGTGCTAAATCAAACAGAAAATACAGCGAAATGACAGGGAACAAAAAATATTAAATGAGTGATTATATGTTCAATACAGTTGCATTTTTTTTGAGAACTCTAATCAGTTAAATAGCATAAGTTATTAGTTGGTGAGGTCTTTAACAACAGCCGTACTTTGTTGAACTAACGTGGTTCAAACGATGAGACCATATGAAACAGTCTTTACTAGCTTATTCGTTTCCACAAAAATGCAGCACAAATAAGCAAGCATTTTAACGTTTTAAATACACTAATCTACTGTTATTGTTCAATCGCTGAAGTGTTTTTTTTTTTAATTTATTTTTTTTTAATGCCTTTAAAATATGTAGTTTTGTGAACACGGACGAAGAAACGCCAGCCCCGAAGCTCATCCGTAAACCACATAAAACAGCTCTTATGCGCTTAGCTCTTTAAAATGATAATCTGTTTACATTGTGTACAGTCGCTGGACTGTTTTTATTTAAATGCTTTTAAAAGAGGCTTAGTGATGTAGTTCGCAGACCGAGAGCTCGGAGCCTTGACTCTCATGTCAGTACAACAGAAAACACTGGCTGAAGGCAGCTCTCTCCGTTTTAAATAAAACTACTTGCAAACACCTAAGTTTAGCTCTTGCTGTGTTCTAAGGGGTTGACGGAATGAAATCGCTGGAACATTTAAATTTTAAAAGGCCGTATTTATTTTCATTTTCAGCTCCACACCTTCAGTGGAGTGGAATGCCTTAAACGGGGCATTATTTTTCGTACGTGACCTGTGGTTAGAGGCATTGTTGCTTGTTAGTAAGACATATGGCATAATAAATTATGTTCTTGGGCATAATTTGCAAGCTAACATGCTCTACAAGTCATATCTTATATTTAACCTAAATATAAATGATTTTAATCTGTATTTTTGTGCGTCCTCTATTAAATCACCCTTTATGAGTAGTGCGCATGCGCACAAATGCCTAAGGGAGCTTTCGGAGTATGACGTAAGAGGGAACCTGTGCTAAATCAAACAGAAAATACAGCGAAATGACAGGGAACAAAAAATATTAAATGAGTGATTATATGTTCAATACAGTTGCATTTTTTTTGAGAACTCTAATCAGTTAAATAGCATAAGTTATTAGTTGGTGAGGTCTTTAACAACAGCCGTACTTTGTTGAACTAACGTGGTTCAAACGATGAGACCATATGAAACAGTCTTTACTAGCTTATTCGTTTCCACAAAAATGCAGCACAAATAAGCAAGCATTTTAACGTTTTAAATACACTAATCTACTATTATTGTTCAATCGCTGAAGTGTTTTTTTTTTTTATTTATTTATTTTAATGCCTTTAAAATATGTAGTTTTGTGAACACGGACGAAGAAACGCCAGCCCCGAAGCTCATCCGTAAACCACATAAAACAGCTCATATGCGCTTAGCTCTTTAAAATGATAATCTGTTTACATTGTGTACAGTCGCTGGACTGTTTTTATTTAAATGCTTTTAAAAGAGGCTTAGTGATGTAGTTCGCAGACCGAGAGCTCGGAGCCTTGACTCTCATGTCAGTACAACAGAAAACACTGGCTGAAGGCAGCTCTCTCCGTTTTAAATAAAATTACTTGCAAACACCTGAGTTTAGCTCTTGCTGTGTTCTAAGGGGTTGACGGAATGAAATCGCTGGAACATTTACATTTTAAAAGGCCGTATTTATTTTCATTTTCCGCTCCACACCTTCAGTGGATATGCCTAAAACGGGGCATTATTTTTCGTACGTGACCTGTGGTTAGAGGCATTGTTGCTTGTTAGTAAGACATATGGCATAATAAATTATGTTCTTGGGCATAATTTGCAAGCTAACATGCACTACAAGTCATATCTTATATTTAACCTAAATATAAATGATTTTAATCTGTATTTTTGTGCGTCCTCTATTAAATCACCCTTTATGAGTAGTGCGCATGCGCACAAATGCCTAAGGGAACTTTTGGAGTATGACGAACCTGTGCTAAATCAAACAGAAAATACAGCGAAATGACAGGGAACAAAAAATATTAAATGAGTGATTATATGTTCAATACAGTTGCATTTTTTTTGAGAACTCTAATCAGTTAAATAGCATAAGTTATTAGTTGGTGAGGTCTTTAACAACAGCCGTACTTTGTTGAACTAACGTGGTTCAAACGATGAGACCATATGAAACAGTCTTTACTAGCTTATTCGTTTCCACAAAAATGCAGCACAATTAAGCAAGCATTTTAACGTTTTAAATACACTAATCTACTATTATTGTTCAATCGCTGAAGTGTTTTTTTTTTTTTTTTTTTTTTTTTTTTTTTAATGCCTTTAAAATATGTAGTTTTGTGAACACGGACGAAGAAACGCCAGCCCCGAAGCTCATCCGTAAACCACATAAAACAGCTCATATGCGCTTAGCTCTTTAAAATGATAATCTGTTTACATTGTGTACAGTCGCTGGACTGTTTTTATTTAAATGCTTTTAAAAGAGGCTTAGTGATGTAGTTCGCAGACCGAGAGCTCGGAGCCTTGACTCTCATGTCTGTACAACAGAAAACACTGGCTGAAGGCAGCTCTCTCCGTTTTAAATAAAACTACTCGCAAACACCTGAAATTAGCTCTTGGTGTGTTCTAAGGGGTTGACGGAATGAAATCGCTGGAACATTTAAATTTTAAAAGGCCGTATTTATTTTCATTTTTGAATGGCTTTAACGGGGCATTATTTTTCGTACGTGACCTGTGGTTAGAGGCATTGTTTCTTGTTAGTAAGACATATGGCTTAATAAATTATGTTCTTGGGTATAATTTGCAAGCTAATGTAACCCATATTAGGATTGAGCTGGTTAGAGGAAATTAAATATAAATTAGTATGAATTTATTTTCACAAAAGAATATTAATTTCTTTTAAAAATAGTCTAAAAAAGGCTATTCTGAAAAGTGAAAACTAAAAAAATAATAATTTTTAACTAAAAAGAAAGCATAATGTTTTGTCATATGGTCGGCGCTCTGTGTGATGTCACTGTGATGAGACGCATAGCGAGAGAAGAGAAACACGCTAGAAAATCGCGGGTGTCAGAAGAGAGATTAAAAGTGTGATGTTTGATGATTGAAGCGGATGCTAGTGGATCGTGAGGCCTGTATCTCCAGATGCGGTTTATAATTTGATATTGATATCACCCGGATTTGGTGAGTTTTAAACCAAACAATGTTTAATTTGTTGTAATTTTGAGTCAATGTGTTATATTGGCATTCTAATGTGTTTATGTGAGTGTATATGTAGTTACTGTTAAAGGTTGTGTGTTAATATACTATGCACTTAAGAATGTACTGGTGTATGTGATGAAATGCTAACTAGCTCTGTGAATGTTATAATTGCACATTAAGTGACAAAAGTGCTCAGATTGTATTTTTATAATCACTGTTGGTGTTTAAATGTCATTTTCTTGAGCTGTGAGGGTAATACAGTCATATAAATTGTCTGAAATATTTTTGATCCTGTTTGTGTAAACAGGTCAAGTTTTTTTTGTGAGGTTGAAACTGTGATCTGAGATGGCGAGCCACCCGGAACCGTAGGCAGAGACGAGAGGGATTTCTGTTCTACATTGTGATCTGTGCCTTAATTGCTGTTACCAACGGGATTCATCTATTGTGTGGTATTTCTCATCCGTTACTCTACCACTAAGTTCTATAAAGAGTTGTCCGTGCCTGGTTGGACATTACACCACATGAAATTGCACTACCATTACTGCACCAAGAGACTTTACATTCGTTGGATTCATTCGATTTCAAGGAACTTTCGTTACATTTGCATATACACACACACTGACACTCACTCATTTCATGGACTGAAATTGTTTACATTGAATTACTGTAAGTTTTTACAGTCAAGTGTTTTTTTTTTTTTTTTTTGTTATACAAATCTGATTGTTACAGCTGTTTCATATTGTGGGTTTTGTTTTGAGTCAGGTTTATTCAAAGAAACAATTTAAACCTCAAAGGAAACCACCTAGCATAAGTTAAAATATACCAGTATTAAAGTAAAATAAATTGAAATATAAGTAATATTATACATATCAAAATAAATAGTCCAGTGAACAAATACATCATAAATAGATGTTTGGAAAATAACCCCCAAAAAAAGCATACTTTCCTGGAGGAAAAAAGAAGAACTCATTATTGTATTTTATTTTATTTATTCATTTTGCTGTCATTACATTCCATTATTTTACTCATTTCAATTTAAAGTAAAAAGTTACATTGGTAAAGTCATTCTCTTGGTCTGTCTGGTCCTTGTGTTGATTTAATTGCCTAATTTTTGCCCTCCATAGCGAATCTGGTGATCTGGCCTGTTACTGTGTGTCCTATCATTCATATTGATACACAAGGGAAGTAGAGTATCTATTGTACACTAGGCGTTACTGGCTACACTATAATGCAGTACAAGCTATATCCTCCGTTTAACCTAAATATAAATGATTTTATTCAGTATTTTTGTGCGTCCTCTATAAAGCACCATTTATGAGTAGTGCGCATGCGCACAAATGCCTAAGGGAACTTTCCGAGTATGACGTAAGAGGGAACCTGTGCTAAATCAAACAGAAAATACAGCGAAATGACAGGGAATAAAAAACATTAAATGAGTGATTATATGTTCAATACAGTTGCATTTTTTTGAGAACTCTAATCAGTTGAATAGCATAAGTTATTAGTTGGTGAGGTCATTAAAAACGGCCGTACTTTGTTGAACTATGTGGTTCAAACGATGAGACCATATACATGAAACAGTATTTACTAGCTAATTCGTTTCCACAAAAATGCAGCACAAATAAGCAAGCATTTTAACGTTTTCAATACACTAATCTACTATTATTGTTCAATCGCTGGAGTGTTTTTTTTTTTTTTTTTTTTTTTTTTAATGCCTTTAAAATATGTAGTTTTGTGAACACGGACGAAGAAACGCCAGCCCCGAAGCTCATCCGTAAACCACATAAAACAGCTCATATGCGCTTAGCTCTTTAAAATGATAATCTGTTTACATTGTGTACAGTCGCTGGACTGTTTTTATTTAAATGCTTTTAAAAGAGGCTTAGTGATGTAGTTCGCAGACCGAGAGCTCGGAGCCTTGACTCTCATGTCAGTACAACAGAAAACACTGGCTGAAGGCAGCTCTCTCCGTTTTAAATAAAACTACTTGCAAACACCTGAGTTTAGCTCTTGCTGTGTTCTAAGGGGTTGACGGAATGAAATCGCTGGAACATTTAAATTTTAAAAGGCCGTATTTATTTTCATTTTCCGCTCCACACCTTCAGTGGAGTGGAATGCCTTAAACGGGGCATTATTTTTCGTACGTGACCTGTGGTTAGAGGCATTGTTGCTTGTTAGTAAGACATATGGCATAATAAATTATGTTCTTGGGCATAATTTGCAAGCTAACATGCACTACAAGTCATATCTTATATTTAACCTAAATGTAAATGATTTTAATCTGTATTTTTGTGCGTCCTCTATTAAATCACCCTTTATGAGTAGTGCGCATGCGCACAAATGCCTAAGGGAACTTTCGGAGTATGACGTAAGAGGGAACCTGTGCTAAATCAAACAGAAAATACAGCGAAATGACAGGGAACAAAAAATATTAAATGAGTGATTATATGTTCAATACAGTTGCATTTTTTTGAGAACTCTAATCAGTTAAATAGCATAAGTTATTAGTTGGTGAGGTCTTTAACAACAGCCGTACTTTGTTGAACTAACGTGGTTCAAACGATGAGACCATATGAAACAGTCTTTACTAGCTTATTCGTTTCCACAAAAATGCAGCACAAATAAGCAAGCATTTTAACGTTTTAAATACACTAATCTACTATTATTGTTCAATCGCTGAAGTGTTTTTTATTTTTTTTATTTTTTTTAATGCCTTTAAAATATGTAGTTTTGTGAACACGGACGAAGAAACGCCAGCCCCGAAGCTCATCCGTAAACCACATAAAACAGCTCATATGCGCTTAGCTCTTTAAAATGATAATCTGTTTACATTGTGTACAGTCGCTGGACTGTTTTTATTTAAATGCTTTTAAAAGAGGCTTAGTGATGTAGTTCGCAGACCGAGAGCTCGGAGCCTTGACTCTCATGTCTGTACAACAGAAAACACTGGCTGAAGGCAGCTCTCTCCGTTTTAAATAAAACTACTTGCAAACACCTGAGTTTAGCTCTTGCTGTGTTCTAAGGGGTTGACGGAATGAAATCGCTGGAACATTTACATTTTAAAAGGCCGTATTTATTTTCATTTTCCGCTCCACACCTTCAGTGGATATGCCTTAAACGGGGCATTATTTTTCGTACGTGACCTGTGGTTAGAGGCATTGTTGCTTGTTAGTAAGACATATGGCATAATAAATTATGTTCTTGGGCATAATTTGCAAGCTAACATGCTCTACAAGTCATATCTTATATTTAACCTAAATATAAATGATTTTAATCTGTATTTTTGTGCGTCCTCTATTAAATCACCCTTTATGAGTAGTGCGCATGCGCACAAATGCCTAAGGGAGCTTTCGGAGTATGACGTAAGAGGGAACCTGTGCTAAATCAAACAGAAAATACAGCGAAATGACAGGGAACAAAATTATTAAATGAGTGATTATATGTTCAATACAGTTGCATTTTTTTTGAGAACTCTAATCAGTTAAATAGCATAAGTTATTAGTTGGTGAGGTCTTTAACAACAGCCGTACTTTGTTGAACTAACGTGGTTCAAACGATGAGACCATATGAAACAGTCTTTACTAGCTTATTCGTTTCCACAAAAATGCAGCACAAATAAGCAAGCATTTTAACGTTTTAAATACACTAATCTACTATTATTGTTCAATCGCTGAAGTGTTTTTTTTTTTATTTATTTATTTTAATGCCTTTAAAATATGTAGTTTTGTGAACACGGACGAAGAAACGCCAGCCCCGAAGCTCATCCGTAAACCACATAAAACAGCTCATATGCGCTTAGCTCTTTAAAATGATAATCTGTTTACATTGTGTACAGTCGCTGGACTGTTTTTATTTAAATGCTTTTAAAAGAGGCTTAGTGATGTAGTTCGCAGACCGAGAGCTCGGAGCCTTGACTCTCATGTCAGTACAACAGAAAACACTGGCTGAAGGCAGCTCTCTCCGTTTTAAATAAAACTACTTGCAAACACCTGAGTTTAGCTCTTGCTGTGTTCTAAGGGGTTGACGGAATGAAATCGCTGGAACATTTAAATTTTAAAAGGCCGTATTTATTTTCATTTTCAGCTCCACACCTTCAGTGGAGTGGAATGCCTTAAACGGGGCATTATTTTTCGTACGTGACCTGTGGTTAGAGGCATTGTTGCTTGTTAGTAAGACATATGGCATAATAAATTATGTTCTTGGGCATAATTTGCAAGCTAACATGCTCTACAAGTCATATCTTATATTTAACCTAAATATAAATGATTTTAATCTGTATTTTTGTGCGTCCTCTATTAAATCACCCTTTATGAGTAGTGCGCATGCGCACAAATGCCTAAGGGAGCTTTCGGAGTATGACGTAAGAGGGAACCTGTGCTAAATCAAACAGAAAATACAGCGAAATGACAGGGAACAAAAAATATTAAATGAGTGATTATATGTTCAATACAGTTGCATTTTTTTTGAGAACTCTAATCAGTTAAATAGCATAAGTTATTAGTTGGTGAGGTCTTTAACAACAGCCGTACTTTGTTGAACTAACGTGGTTCAAACGATGAGACCATATGAAACAGTCTTTACTAGCTTATTCGTTTCCACAAAAATGC
Source organism: Garra rufa (assembly GCF_049309525.1). Taxonomy (NCBI): domain Eukaryota; kingdom Metazoa; phylum Chordata; class Actinopteri; order Cypriniformes; family Cyprinidae; genus Garra; species Garra rufa. The sequence goes on along the minus strand of NW_027394278.1, from coordinate 3,321,841 downwards.
AGCACAAATAAGCAAGCATTTTAACGTTTTAAATACACTAATCTACTGTTATTGTTCAATCGCTGAAGTGTTTTTTTTTTTAATTTATTTTTTTTAATGCCTTTAAAATATGTAGTTTTGTGAACACGGACGAAGAAACGCCAGCCCCGAAGCTCATCCGTAAACCACATAAAACAGCTCTTATGCGCTTAGCTCTTTAAAATGATAATCTGTTTACATTGTGTACAGTCGCTGGACTGTTTTTATTTAAATGCTTTTAAAAGAGGCTTAGTGATGTAGTTCGCAGACCGAGAGCTCGGAGCCTTGACTCTCATGTCAGTACAACAGAAAACACTGGCTGAAGGCAGCTCTCTCCGTTTTAAATAAAACTACTTGCAAACACCTAAGTTTAGCTCTTGCTGTGTTCTAAGGGGTTGACGGAATGAAATCGCTGGAACATTTAAATTTTAAAAGGCCGTATTTATTTTCATTTTCAGCTCCACACCTTCAGTGGAGTGGAATGCCTTAAACGGGGCATTATTTTTCGTACGTGACCTGTGGTTAGAGGCATTGTTGCTTGTTAGTAAGACATATGGCATAATAAATTATGTTCTTGGGCATAATTTGCAAGCTAACATGCTCTACAAGTCATATCTTATATTTAACCTAAATATAAATGATTTTAATCTGTATTTTTGTGCGTCCTCTATTAAATCACCCTTTATGAGTAGTGCGCATGCGCACAAATGCCTAAGGGAGCTTTCGGAGTATGACGTAAGAGGGAACCTGTGCTAAATCAAACAGAAAATACAGCGAAATGACAGGGAACAAAAAATATTAAATGAGTGATTATATGTTCAATACAGTTGCATTTTTTTTGAGAACTCTAATCAGTTAAATAGCATAAGTTATTAGTTGGTGAGGTCTTTAACAACAGCCGTACTTTGTTGAACTAACGTGGTTCAAACGATGAGACCATATGAAACAGTCTTTACTAGCTTATTCGTTTCCACAAAAATGCAGCACAAATAAGCAAGCATTTTAACGTTTTAAATACACTAATCTACTATTATTGTTCAATCGTGAAGTGTTTTTTTTTTTTATTTATTTATTTTAATGCCTTTAAAATATGTAGTTTTGTGAACACGGACGAAGAAACGCCAGCCCCGAAGCTCATCCGTAAACCACATAAAACAGCTCATATGCGCTTAGCTCTTTAAAATGATAATCTGTTTACATTGTGTACAGTCGCTGGACTGTTTTTATTTAAATGCTTTTAAAAGAGGCTTAGTGATGTAGTTCGCAGACCGAGAGCTCGGAGCCTTGACTCTCATGTCAGTACAACAGAAAACACTGGCTGAAGGCAGCTCTCTCCGTTTTAAATAAAACTACTTGCAAACACCTGAGTTTAGCTCTTGCTGTGTTCTAAGGGGTTGACGGAATGAAATCGCTGGAACATTTAAATTTTAAAAGGCCGTATTTATTTTCATTTTCAGCTCCACACCTTCAGTGGAGTGGAATGCCTTAAACGGGGCATTATTTTTCGTACGTGACCTGTGGTTAGAGGCATTGTTGCTTGTTAGTAAGACATATGGCATAATAAATTATGTTCTTGGGCATAATTTGCAAGCTAACATGCTCTACAAGTCATATCTTATATTTAACCTAAATATAAATGATTTTAATCTGTATTTTTGTGCGTCCTCTATTAAATCACCCTTTATGAGTAGTGCGCATGCGCACAAATGCCTAAGGGAACTTTCTGAGTATGACGTAAGAGGGAACCTGTGCTAAATCAAACAGAAAATACAGCGAAATGACAGGGAACAAAAAATATTAAATGAGTGATTATATGTTCAATACAGTTGCATTTTTTTTGAGAACTCTAATCAGTTAAATAGCATAAGTTATTAGTTGGTGAGGTCTTTAACAACAGCCGTACTTTGTTGAACTAACGTGGTTCAAACGATGAGACCATATGAAACAGTCTTTACTAGCTTATTCGTTTCCACAAAAATGCAGCACAAATAAGCAAGCATTTTAACGTTTTAAATACACTAATCTACTATTATTGTTCAATCGCTGAAGTGTTTTTTTATTTATTTATTTATTTTAATGCCTTTAAAATATGTAGTTTTGTGAACACGGACGAAGAAACGCCAGCCCCGAAGCTCATCCGTAAACCACATAAAACAGCTCATATGCGCTTAGCTCTTTAAAATGATAATCTGTTTACATTGTGTACAGTCGCTGGACTGTTTTTATTTAAATGCTTTTAAAAGAGGCATAGTGATGTAGTTCGCAGACCGAGAGCTCGGAGCCTTGACTCTCATGTCAGTACAACAGAAAACACTGGCTGAAGGCAGCTCTCTCCGTTTTAAATAAAATTACTTGCAAACACCTGAGTTTAGCTCTTGCTGTGTTCTAAGGGGTTGACGGAATGAAATCGCTGGAACATTTAAATTTTAAAAGGCCGTATTTATTTTCATTTTCCGCTCCACACCTTCAGTGGAGTGGAATGCCTTAAACGGGGCATTATTTTTCGTACGTGACCTGTGGTTAGAGGCATTGTTGCTTGTTAGTAAGACATATGGCATAATAAATTATGTTCTTGGGCATAATTTGCAAGCTAACATGCATTACAAGTCATATCTTATATTTAACCTAAATATAAATGATTTTAATCTGTATTTTTGTGCGTCCTCTATTAAATCACCCTTTATGAGTAGTGCGCATGCGCACAAATGCCTAAGGGAACTTTCTGAGTATGACGAACCTGTGCTAAATCAAACAGAAAATACAGCGAAATGACAGGGAACAAAAAATATTAAATGAGTGATTATATGTTCAATACAGTTGCATTTTTTTTGAGAACTCTAATCAGTTAAATAGCATAAGTTATTAGTTGGTGAGGTCTTTAACAACAGCCGTACTTTGTTGAACTAACGTGGTTCAAACGATGAGACCATATGAAACAGTCTTTACTAGCTTATTCGTTTCCACAAAAATGCAGCACAATTAAGCAAGCATTTTAACGTTTTAAATACACTAATCTACTATTATTGTTCAATCGCTGAAGTGTTTTTTTTTTTTTTTTTTTTTTTTTTTTTTTTAATGCCTTTAAAATATGTAGTTTTGTGAACACGGACGAAGAAACGCCAGCCCCGAAGCTCATCCGTAAACCACATAAAACAGCTCATATGCGCTTAGCTCTTTAAAATGATAATCTGTTTACATTGTGTACAGTCGCTGGACTGTTTTTATTTAAATGCTTTTAAAAGAGGCTTAGTGATGTAGTTCGCAGACCGAGAGCTCGGAGCCTTGACTCTCATGTCTGTACAACAGAAAACACTGGCTGAAGGCAGCTCTCTCCGTTTTAAATAAAACTACTCGCAAACACCTGAAATTAGCTCTTGGTGTGTTCTAAGGGGTTGACGGAATGAAATCGCTGGAACATTTAAATTTTAAAAGGCCGTATTTATTTTCATTTTTGAATGGCTTTAACGGGGCATTATTTTTCGTACGTGACCTGTGGTTAGAGGCATTGTTTCTTGTTAGTAAGACATATGGCTTAATAAATTATGTTCTTGGGTATAATTTGCAAGCTAATGTAACCCATATTAGGATTGAGCTGGTTAGAGGAAATTAAATATAAATTAGTATGAATTTATTTTCACAAAAGAATATTAATTTCTTTTAAAAATAGTCTAAAAAAGGCTATTCTGAAAAGTGAAAACTAAAAAAATAATAATTTTTAACTAAAAAGAAAGCATAATGTTTTGTCATATGGTCGGCGCTCTGTGTGATGTCACTGTGATGAGACGCATAGCGAGAGAAGAGAAACACGCTAGAAAATCGCGGGTGTCAGAAGAGAGATTAAAAGTGTGATGTTTGATGATTGAAGCGGATGCTAGTGGATCGTGAGGCCTGTATCTCCAGATGCGGTTTATAATTTGATATTGATATCACCCGGATTTGGTGAGTTTTAAACCAAACAATGTTTAATTTGTTGTAATTTTGAGTCAATGTGTTATATTGGCATTCTAATGTGTTTATGTGAGTGTATATGTAGTTACTGTTAAAGGTTGTGTGTTAATATACTATGCACTTAAGAATGTACTGGTGTATGTGATGAAATGCTAACTAGCTCTGTGAATGTTATAATTGCACATTAAGTGACAAAAGTGCTCAGATTGTATTTTTATAATCACTGTTGGTGTTTAAATGTCATTTTCTTGAGCTGTGAGGGTAATACAGTCATATAAATTGTCTGAAATATTTTTGATCCTGTTTGTGTAAACAGGTCAAGTTTTTTTTGTGAGGTTGAAACTGTGATCTGAGATGGCGAGCCACCCGGAACCGTAGGCAGAGACGAGAGGGATTTCTGTTCTACATTGTGATCTGTGCCTTAATTGCTGTTACCAACGGGATTCATCTATTGTGTGGTATTTCTCATCCGTTACTCTACCACTAAGTTCTATAAAGAGTTGTCCGTGCCTGGTTGGACATTACACCACATGAAATTGCACTACCATTACTGCACCAAGAGACTTTACATTCGTTGGATTCATTCGATTTCAAGGAACTTTCGTTACATTTGCATATACACACACACTGACACTCACTCATTTCATGGACTGAAATTGTTTACATTGAATTACTGTAAGTTTTTACAGTCAAGTGTTTTTTTTTTTTTTTTTTGTTATACAAATCTGATTGTTACAGCTGTTTCATATTGTGGGTTTTGTTTTGAGTCAGGTTTATTCAAAGAAACAATTTAAACCTCAAAGGAAACCACCTAGCATAAGTTAAAATATACCAGTATTAAAGTAAAATAAATTGAAATATAAGTAATATTATACATATCAAAATAAATAGTCCAGTGAACAAATACATCATAAATAGATGTTTGGAAAATAACCCCCAAAAAAAGCATACTTTCCTGGAGGAAAAAAGAAGAACTCATTATTGTATTTTATTTTATTTATTCATTTTGCTGTCATTACATTCCATTATTTTACTCATTTCAATTTAAAGTAAAAAGTTACATTGGTAAAGTCATTCTCTTGGTCTGTCTGGTCCTTGTGTTGATTTAATTGCCTAATTTTTGCCCTCCATAGCGAATCTGGTGATCTGGCCTGTTACTGTGTGTCCTATCATTCATATTGATACACAAGGGAAGTAGAGTATCTATTGTACACTAGGCGTTACTGGCTACACTATAATGCAGTACAAGCTATATCCTCCGTTTAACCTAAATATAAATGATTTTATTCAGTATTTTTGTGCGTCCTCTATAAAGCACCATTTATGAGTAGTGCGCATGCGCACAAATGCCTAAGGGAACTTTCCGAGTATGACGTAAGAGGGAACCTGTGCTAAATCAAACAGAAAATACAGCGAAATGACAGGGAATAAAAAACATTAAATGAGTGATTATATGTTCAATACAGTTGCATTTTTTTGAGAACTCTAATCAGTTGAATAGCATAAGTTATTAGTTGGTGAGGTCATTAAAAACGGCCGTACTTTGTTGAACTATGTGGTTCAAACGATGAGACCATATACATGAAACAGTATTTACTAGCTAATTCGTTTCCACAAAAATGCAGCACAAATAAGCAAGCATTTTAACGTTTTCAATACACTAATCTACTATTATTGTTCAATCGCTGGAGTGTTTTTTTTTTTTTTTTTTTTTTTTTAATGCCTTTAAAATATGTAGTTTTGTGAACACGGACGAAGAAACGCCAGCCCCGAAGCTCATCCGTAAACCACATAAAACAGCTCATATGCGCTTAGCTCTTTAAAATGATAATCTGTTTACATTGTGTACAGTCGCTGGACTGTTTTTATTTAAATGCTTTTAAAAGAGGCTTAGTGATGTAGTTCGCAGACCGAGAGCTCGGAGCCTTGACTCTCATGTCAGTACAACAGAAAACACTGGCTGAAGGCAGCTCTCTCCGTTTTAAATAAAACTACTTGCAAACACCTGAGTTTAGCTCTTGCTGTGTTCTAAGGGGTTGACGGAATGAAATCGCTGGAACATTTAAATTTTAAAAGGCCGTATTTATTTTCATTTTCCGCTCCACACCTTCAGTGGAGTGGAATGCCTTAAACGGGGCATTATTTTTCGTACGTGACCTGTGGTTAGAGGCATTGTTGCTTGTTAGTAAGACATATGGCATAATAAATTATGTTCTTGGGCATAATTTGCAAGCTAACATGCACTACAAGTCATATCTTATATTTAACCTAAATGTAAATGATTTTAATCTGTATTTTTGTGCGTCCTCTATTAAATCACCCTTTATGAGTAGTGCGCATGCGCACAAATGCCTAAGGGAACTTTCGGAGTATGACGTAAGAGGGAACCTGTGCTAAATCAAACAGAAAATACAGCGAAATGACAGGGAACAAAAAATATTAAATGAGTGATTATATGTTCAATACAGTTGCATTTTTTTGAGAACTCTAATCAGTTAAATAGCATAAGTTATTAGTTGGTGAGGTCTTTAACAACAGCCGTACTTTGTTGAACTAACGTGGTTCAAACGATGAGACCATATGAAACAGTCTTTACTAGCTTATTCGTTTCCACAAAAATGCAGCACAAATAAGCAAGCATTTTAACGTTTTAAATACACTAATCTACTATTATTGTTCAATCGCTGAAGTGTTTTTTATTTTTTTTATTTTTTTTAATGCCTTTAAAATATGTAGTTTTGTGAACACGGACGAAGAAACGCCAGCCCCGAAGCTCATCCGTAAACCACATAAAACAGCTCATATGCGCTTAGCTCTTTAAAATGATAATCTGTTTACATTGTGTACAGTCGCTGGACTGTTTTTATTTAAATGCTTTTAAAAGAGGCTTAGTGATGTAGTTCGCAGACCGAGAGCTCGGAGCCTTGACTCTCATGTCTGTACAACAGAAAACACTGGCTGAAGGCAGCTCTCTCCGTTTTAAATAAAACTACTTGCAAACACCTGAGTTTAGCTCTTGCTGTGTTCTAAGGGGTTGACGGAATGAAATCGCTGGAACATTTACATTTTAAAAGGCCGTATTTATTTTCATTTTCCGCTCCACACCTTCAGTGGATATGCCTTAAACGGGGCATTATTTTTCGTACGTGACCTGTGGTTAGAGGCATTGTTGCTTGTTAGTAAGACATATGGCATAATAAATTATGTTCTTGGGCATAATTTGCAAGCTAACATGCTCTACAAGTCATATCTTATATTTAACCTAAATATAAATGATTTTAATCTGTATTTTTGTGCGTCCTCTATTAAATCACCCTTTATGAGTAGTGCGCATGCGCACAAATGCCTAAGGGAGCTTTCGGAGTATGACGTAAGAGGGAACCTGTGCTAAATCAAACAGAAAATACAGCGAAATGACAGGGAACAAAATTATTAAATGAGTGATTATATGTTCAATACAGTTGCATTTTTTTTGAGAACTCTAATCAGTTAAATAGCATAAGTTATTAGTTGGTGAGGTCTTTAACAACAGCCGTACTTTGTTGAACTAACGTGGTTCAAACGATGAGACCATATGAAACAGTCTTTACTAGCTTATTCGTTTCCACAAAAATGCAGCACAAATAAGCAAGCATTTTAACGTTTTAAATACACTAATCTACTATTATTGTTCAATCGCTGAAGTGTTTTTTTTTTTATTTATTTATTTTAATGCCTTTAAAATATGTAGTTTTGTGAACACGGACGAAGAAACGCCAGCCCCGAAGCTCATCCGTAAACCACATAAAACAGCTCATATGCGCTTAGCTCTTTAAAATGATAATCTGTTTACATTGTGTACAGTCGCTGGACTGTTTTTATTTAAATGCTTTTAAAAGAGGCTTAGTGATGTAGTTCGCAGACCGAGAGCTCGGAGCCTTGACTCTCATGTCAGTACAACAGAAAACACTGGCTGAAGGCAGCTCTCTCCGTTTTAAATAAAATTACTTGCAAACACCTGAGTTTAGCTCTTGCTGTGTTCTAAGGGGTTGACGGAATGAAATCGCTGGAACATTTACATTTTAAAAGGCCGTATTTATTTTCATTTTCCGCTCCACACCTTCAGTGGATATGCCTAAAACGGGGCATTATTTTTCGTACGTGACCTGTGGTTAGAGGCATTGTTGCTTGTTAGTAAGACATATGGCATAATAAATTATGTTCTTGGGCATAATTTGCAAGCTAACATGCACTACAAGTCATATCTTATATTTAACCTAAATATAAATGATTTTAATCTGTATTTTTGTGCGTCCTCTATTAAATCACCCTTTATGAGTAGTGCGCATGCGCACAAATGCCTA